>NW_020948840.1:12390840-12528910 GCF_900497805.2 Vombatus ursinus
AAGAAGAAGAAGAAGAAGAAGAAGAAGAAGAAGAAGAAGAAGAAGAATCTTTTGCAAAGTGAGCAGTAAGGTTGTGGGATTCTGTCATGGCTGAGATGTGACTTCTGAGAGCAAAGAACAGCAGCCAATTCACAAACCATGAAAGAAAGTCGGTCTCTTTACCTTATTTTTCTCTTTTTTTCCAATACATGTGTTTCTTTTTACACACATTAGTAATCTGCCCCTCCTTCCTATTTAACAAACAGATGAAAAAACCCTCATCATAAAAAATGCATAATCCAGGAAAATAAGTTCCCACATTGGCTACATCCCCAAATACATGTCTTACTCTGCATTTTGAATTCATCTTCTCTCTGGAAGGAGGCAAGTGTTGTGATTCCTATTCAAACCAATGGATTTATGGTTTATCATTGCATTGACCAGAGCTCTAATGTATTTCAAAGTTTTTTTTCCTCTACAATGTTGTTGTCAATTGTAGAAATTATTTTAATCCTGCTCACTTCTTTAGGCACTAGTACACACAAGTCTTCCTCCAGTTTTCTCTGGAAGTATTCATTCCAACATTTCTTATAGCATAATAACATTCCATTACATTCATATACCATAATTTGTTTAGCCATTCCCCAGTACATGAGCACCCCCTTAGTTTCCAGTTTTTGGCTACTACAAAAAGAGTCATTATAAATATTTTTATGTATTGATCTTTTCCCTCTTTCTTTGATCTCTTTGAGGTTTAGGCCCAGCAGTGGTATAGTTGGGTCAAAGAATATGTTCCTTTTAGTAACTTTTTGAGCATAATTCCAGATTGCTTTCTAGAATGGCAGTACTAATTGAGAGCTCAATTGCAGTAGGGTGCCTGTCTTCCTGTAGACATTTGCCATTTTCCTCTTTTGTCTTTTTTTCCAGTCTGAGGGGTGAGACCTCAGAATTGTTTTAATTTTTCTTTAGTTATTGATGATTTGAAACATTTTTCAAATGATCGTTGATAGTTTGGATTTCTTCCTTTTAAAACTTCTTGCTGATAACCTTTGATGATTCATCTACTTCCGAATGATTCTTAATTTTATAAATTTGTGTCAATTCCTTACACATCTTTAATATGAGACCTTTGTCAGAGAAACTTGCTACAAAGATTTTTTCCCAACTGACTATACCCTTCTCATTTTAATGGTATCAGATTTGTTGGTGCAAAACATTTAAATTTTATATAATCAAAATTGTCTGTTTTATCTTGTGTAATCTTTTCTATAAATTGTGTAGTCATGAACTCATCCCCTATCCATAGATCCAAAAGGTAATTTTTTCCTTCTTTCTCTAATTTGTTTACGATATGACCTCTTATGTCTAGGTCACTTGCCTATTTGAGCTTATATGGTGTAGGCTATTAGTCTGCACCTAATTTGTACCAGACTGTTGTCCAGTTTTCCCAGCAGTTTTTATCTTTCCCCCAGTAAATGGGGTCTTTAGATTCATTGAACATTATGCTAACTGTATTAGCTTGCTGCTCTATGTTGTGTATCTAACATGTTCTATTGATCAACCTCTCTATTTTTTTTAACCAGTACTAAATCATTTTAAGGATTGCTGCTTTGTAGTACAGTTTGAGATCTGGCACTAATAAACTTACCTTCCCACTTTTTTTTTTCATTTTTATCCTTGACAATATTTATCTTTTGTCTTTCCATGTGAATTTTGTTATTATTTTCTCTATATCTATAAAATAATCCTTTGGTAGCTGGGGTTATATAGCACTGAATAAATTAATTTATGTAGCATTGCCACTTTTATTATGTTGGCTAGACCTACCCATGAACAATGAATGCTTCTCCTATTATTTAGATCTGTCTTTATTTTTGCAAACAATATTTGATAGTTGGATTCATATACCTCTTGGGTATATTTTAGTATTACAAACTCAAATATTTTATAGTTTCTGTAGTAATTTCAACTGGAATTTCTTTCTAACTCTTCTTGATGGGTTTTGTTGGTGACATAAAGGAATTTTTCTTCTTATAGTCACGCTTTTTTTTTGAAACCTAAAACACTATTAATCAGCCTCATCACTCAACTTATTCAGCAGATTTGGTTTTGAATAACTTCTGATCATTCTAAAAAATGTAACTGATTCTCAGAAATCTCTAAGTTTTTTTTTTACGTAAACTGCTTTCAAATATATCTTCTTATTACTTGTATATTTGATTTATTTAACCAGGTTGTAGGATTTTAACTCTATTCCTATTGAAATATGGCACACCTCAAAGTCAGTGAGCAGTTATCCCACTAGCTATAAAATATTCCCAAAAGAAAAACAATGGTCTCACTAGCCAGAGATTAGCAACATCAAATTTGCTTCTATATGACACCTTTGGAGGGGGTGAAAGAACAGAATCTACAGACCATTTAGTCAAAGAAATTTCCCTCTCCCTGTAAGAAATTCTAGGTTTTTCCCTTTATGTGCTGCAAAGCAAGAAAAGCAGAAGGCAAGTAGATGGGAGCAATGGGAAGCAGGCTGTTTAAGAGGTAGTATCTTTTAGTATCCCTTCCAGCACTAACTTTAACATACTCAAATATTCAGATGGCTCTATAACCTCATCTACGTGTTTTCTGTTCTGTATTGTGGATCACAACATATCCATGTCTCTTCCTCCTGTGGGTCTGTCATTTCTGTCCTCCCATGAGTTCACTACACGGGAACTACCTAGTTGTGTGCTGGTATGTACGTATGTATATGTATATTACAAAGTGCCCAAAATTTAGCAGGAAAAAAGATGACTGTATTGCCTTTGAGAAGTTGCAAAGTTCTCCTAATGACAACAAACTTCTTGGGGGAAAAAAGACCAATAAAAAAACCTCTTTTTATATTATATATAAGTATATTGTGTTTAATATGTCAATGTATATTGATGGATATGGCTTATGGCTTATCCATCCAACTGCGCATCATAGCCTGAATCCTATTATTCTTCAGCTCGGGTGTATATTTAGACCAAGTTCTTTTGAGTGATTATGAATCTAATCCAGAAAGTTCTGCCACGCTCCAAGGTTTGATGCAATCAACAGAATGTCATCCACAAATAGGAGCATCTGGAGGATTTCACAGTCTATAAGGAATTTCTCTTTGACTTAGATTCTATGCTGGCTTTCCTCCACGATGCTAAAGAATATCTTTAACATACTCTCAGCCACTTAGGCATGGTTGCTATAAATGCTATCTACCCCCAAAGGGTATTTTTCTCAGCTCATTCCCAGGCCTAATTATGGTGAAGCAAGCAAATGAAATACAAACCAGAGTTCCCTGAGCTCACTTGTTATTTCTTTTCTTTTAATTATTAATTTTTAAAAATAATTGTTGTAAGAAAAACATGGCCACCTAAGAGAAAAGTAACAGCACCAAACCCAAACTCAGGCTTTTCTCTCTGCTGACCCCAATAAACATATGTGGAGCAGTTTTATTTAAATGTTAGACTCTCACTGCAGGCAAACATTGGGACCCTTAGACTGGCAAAAACTCATATATCTTAATCCATGTGGTCTAAGGGTTCCCCTGGGAAGCATGGCCCGCACACATTAGATTCTACTGCCAAAGTTCACTCTAGTCTACTCTTGGGCACCACCTCACCTCACCCCCACCACAGAAGAGGGGGAAAGCAAGCTTCAAACAAAGTATACACCCTGTTCTTAGTCTACCCAAACTACAGAATTAACATAATCAGTATGCCTAATAATTAGATGCAGAGTTTGAGCACCAATTACATTCTGAATAACAACCTAGGTGCTTCATTTGCTCATTTCTAATTTCTTCATAATTATGAATATTCTCTTGATTAGTAGAAATCCCTGCATAATACCTTGCCCTTCCTCATCTAGCCAAGTATTTATGTTTATGAATTTGTTCTTGTGGTTGAAAGTCCTACAATTACATTCTCTTCCTGAACCCAAAATTCCTTTCTGATTAAATAACATAAGCTTTCTGTGGTAAGTTTCACATGGCATTAGTCCTAACAGTATTTTGCATTTTACTCCCTTCCCCACTTTGTTGACAAAGCATTCACATCTTTGGACTTGCCTTGGAGCAGCATGTTTCATACTAGCTTAGGACAACAGGATTTTGCTGGCAGGATCTGTAGTCCAACTTCTTCATTTTTTTTTAAAGAAAACTGGGCGCAGAAGATTAAGTGAGTTGCCTAAGGTCACACAGTCAGTCAATAAACATTGATGTAATTGGGGCTTATCCGAGCATGTCCAGATTGCCTAACATGGAGGCTGCTGCATCCCCTGCCACCTGTGTGAGGGGTAACCTCCTTCGATTGGCTGCCCGAAACTTTAAAACTTTAAAATGACTGGGCCATTCACTTTCTGCTGCTTTTTTCAACCATTCTCATCGGCTGTGTCCAGAGGGTGAAGATCACAGATGAATCACAGCATGGACCCCATGAACTGAACTAGTAAAAAGGGGAAGGACTTCCTTCTCCTGCTGTCTCTTTTGGCCCACTCCAAGAAATGGGCTGGGGGATCGGGGGAGGGAGAGGCACTGTTTGTTTCTGTTCTATGTCTTTGGTCCTCACCTTCAGGTACAAATTTAAAATAATAATCCACATATAGAGAAAGCTTCAAGGTTTGCAATGTATTCACTTCTATTGTCTGCGATGAATGCTGATACTTCATCCATTTCCCAAATGGTTACCAATGTGATTTATTTTTTAACTTCACAGCAAACTTTTATTTCCTGAATGAGTTCTTAAGGATCATAACATAATAGATTTTAGAGCAGGAAGGTACCTTAGAGATCCAAGTGCTTCATTTTTCTGGAAAGTGGGACCTAGAAAGATAAAATGATTTGCCCAAAGTCACATAAATACCAAGTAGCATAGCCAGAACTTGAACCAAAGATCCAGTGCTTTCTACTTACCTGTGCTTCTTCCTTAACTATGAAACATGTTGGAGTTGGCATCATAAGGCCATGTTTGCCAAATGGATACATTGTAGCTGACCCATCTTCAGGCAATTTAAGACATGAAGTTCAAGAATTTAATATTATAGGCAAGAGAATGATCTGGAGATAGTGCATAACTTGCTGTGACCTGTCTATAAATTCTGTCTAATTGGATATTATAATTTCATTGTATTATTTACATTTTAAATTATTCTATTCTGTGATACTGGACAAGTCATTTATTGCATGTTTGCTTAATGAACCTCCTTTGCTAGATTGTAAGCTCCATAGGGGCAAGAACTCTGTCTTAATTATGTTTTTATTTCTTCAGCACCTGATACAGTACGCTACATGCAGTAGATGCTTAATAAGTGTCAATAGAGTAAATACATTGAATCAATAAATACCTTTTACATGCTATCTTGGAGTTCTCATATACAAAAATAAAAGTTTTCTTGTAGAATTTTTCTTTTTAAAAAACATTGTTTATTCACTTAAAATCATTGGTTGCTATATATTCTGAATCTTATAGAAACAGAAAATTGTGTCATCAGATATATAATTTTACAATTTCTCATCTCTAAATCTGACTGAAAACAAGGGATAGGGCAGTGAAACATTTTTTGTTATCCACATTTGAATTAATATCAGTGCTGATAATGGTCAGTACCCCATTTTAATAGCCACTTTAATGCCTGGATTTCCTGTCAGCCTAAATGGAGGCTAGTTATCACTGATTTCCTGTCCTGACTCCACTTGGCTGATAACTAGCAATTAGGGAATTCCTTTGAAGTGTTAAATGCCAGGCAAGTTTTGTTTCACTAGAGACACCATTTACTGATATTTCCTAGTTGACTACTTTAACAAGATCATCCTAACACACTGCTGGGTGTGTTAATAATAATATTACTATTTAAAAAGAATAAATAATAACATAAAAATAAAGAAATAATTAAATCTTAATAAATACCTGTTGATCGATACTGCATAGGAGGAATGGAAGGATTTGGCTACTGATTAATTATTTGAGGGGAAAGTAAATGAGAACATGGAATCAAAAGTGATTCCAAGCCTAAGAACTGTCTGAGCAGGGACTGACATTAATACTGTTATTGGAAACTCTGGATAAGTTAGCACCTGGTGTTGATTTGTCATCAGGTGATAACAATGTGGCATCATCTATTGTCTTAAGTCAAGAATTCAACATTAATTTTGCCTACATCATTCAGTGATTGAATTGTGATGAACATATTTTTAAAAATAATAAATGCTTAAACCACTATGCAGAATACTTATGTGATTTCTCTAAATTTGCAAAAAGTACTTTCCCAGAGAAGTGATTTTGTTGTAAAGACCTCATTCTTGAGTCAATTTGTTCAATAGTATCAAAATGGTTTTTAAGTTTTTGATTCAACTAATGCTTATGAAGCACCTACTGCATACAAATATGTGAATGGGGAAGGATAGACATTGGGGAAGACACAAAATTTAAGTAAAATGTGGTCCCTACCCTCCTGGATCCTACAGGTTGCCCATGAAATTTAAAAAAAAAAAAAAAAAACTTCCTGACTCTGGTATACAGATCCTGCAAAGTCCAGACTTATACTACTCCCCTTACTGTTCTATTTGCTTGTCTTCATATATCATAATTTCCAAACAAAATACATTTCTCTTCATACTCCCTTTAAGGCCTGCCTTTTCCTAGCCATTTGCTCAAGTCTAATCATGTTTCTGGAATCCCTCAGGCCCAACTAGATCTGTTGAAGTTCATTCTTTCCTTCCAGGCTCAACTCAGATACTTAATGAAGCCTTCAATCAATAAAGCACCTACTATGTGCATACACTATGTTAGGTGCTAGGATACAAAGGTAAAAAAGAAACAGTTCCTGCCCTCAAGGAGATTACATTTTAATGAGGATGATTGTAAGCACAGATGGAGGTAATTGCAAGATAAAAACAAAGTAGATACAAGGGAGTAGAAAGATTACCTTGCTACAGCAAGGACCCAATTGAGATTACAAATCAATTTGTTGTAGACCCAATCAGGACAGTTTCATGATTTTCTCCAGTTCAGTTTAGCAGCACATGTAGGAATAAAGGAGGCAGATGTTGAAAACAACTCAGGGATTCAATCTGGCCAACAGTGAGAAGAGGACAAGGGAACAAGTAATTCCAGAGTGGAAGACAGCATGGTTTTCACTTTAAAAGGGTCAAGATAGGCAATGGAAAAGAAAGTGGCCAAGTTGTGGTTATGACTTGGGAAGGTAGTAAGGAGTAAGTATTAGAGGTCATGAAGAGGATGAAGAATAAGTTTAGGAGTAATATTAAATGGAAAAGATGGAATTACAGAAGATTATGATGGAATAGAGGAACTTTGTAGTTCTTGAATATGAAACCTTGTGAGCCATGGCAAAATCAAGAATATGACCATCTCTGTGTATAGCTGAAGTGGCATGGAGAAGTAGATCACGGGAAGAGCTTCAGATAATTAAAAACACTGCACAATTCCACAAATACAATCAGTCCATTACACAATTCCTCTTCAAGTCTAAGCCTCACTGTTTATTGTACATTTATATTTGTTGTATTATTGTACATTGTATAATGTGTTAATTATACATTATATATTTATATTTGCCTAAGACTTGGGTACTGATGGACCAACTCAATAAGCTGCTCATCTAACTTCATGTTTTAAATTGAACAACATGAATTCTTCATCTTCTTGACTGGAGGAGATCATGGTGGAGTTCAGGGGCTTAATATAATCAACATGATGTGATCCCTAAATTCTACACAATTTTTCATTTAATATATGAGAAATCAAAGATATCATATATAAGGAATTCATTCAACAGCTAAGTGGCACAGTGTATGGAGTGCTAGGGCTGGAGTAAGGAAGACCTGAGTCCAAATGTGACCTCAGACATTTGCTAGTTATGTGACCTTGGACAAGTCACTTAACTTCTATCAGCCTCAGTTTCCTCAACTGCAAAATGGGGATAATAATAGGATAAAATGAGATAATATTTGTAAAGCATTTAACACAGTGCTTGGCACATAGTAGGCATGATATAAATGCTTATTCTCTTCCCCCTTTCATTCAACTAATTAATTCTTTAGCCATTTATTGTGCCTATTGCATGCAAGGCACTGTGCTAGGCACTAGAGAAATACAAATATAATCAGTTAAAATTAGAAAGACAATAGATATCTGGAGAAAAAAAATCTTTGCAAAAATTTCCCTGATCAAGTTTTCATATCCAAAATATATAGGGAACTGATTCAAATTTATAAGAAGATCCATATCCCCAACAGATAAATGATCAAAGGATATGAACAGGCAGTTTGCAAAGGAAAAAAAAAATCCAAGCTATCATCAGTCCTATGGGGGAAAAGGTTACAAATCACTAGTTATTAGAGAAATGCACTTTAAAACAACTGTAAGGTTCCACCTCACAGCCATAAAATTGACAAAGAGGCAAATGTTGAGAGAAATGGCAGGAAAATAGGCACAAAAGAACTCTATCAGTGGAACTGTGATCTAGACTTTCTGGAAAACAATTTAGAACTAGTTCCCAGAAGTCACTAAACTATACACACCATTTGACTTCAACAATTGTATCACTACAAAGCATAAAACCCAACCAGATCAAAGAAAAAGGAAAAAGATCTATATGTAGAAAAATATTTATAGCAGCTCTTTTCATAGTAGCAAAAAAACTGTAAACTAAGGAGATGCCCACCTATTGGGGAAAGATAAACAAAGTATCATGTTAATGTAATGAGATACTATTGTTCCATAAGAAATGACAGAATGGATTGATTCATAGGAAACTAGGAAGATTTCTATGGAATGATATAGAATGAAGTATGCAGATTAGGGAAAACAATTTATATGACAATAATAATGCTATAAAGAAAAAAAAGCAGTTCTAGGTCACATGACCAATAAAATGGAGGAAACATTTTCTCTGATCCTCTTGACCTCTCAGATCTTCCTAAAACAGGAATGATTCACAAGAGGTAAAGAAATTGCAGGGCAGTTAGCTGGAGGATAGGCCTGGAGTCAGAAAGATCTGAGTTCAAATGTGGCCTCAGACGCTTACTAGTTGTGTGACCCTGGGCAAGTCACTTAACCCTGTTTGCCTCAGTTTCCTCATCTGTAACATGCGTTGGGAAACTATTTCAGTATCTTTGCCAAGAAAACCTACAATGGGGTCATGAAGAGTCAGACGTGACTGAAATGACTGAACAACCACAAAGAGCAATTGCAGCTGTCTTCATAGTCTAGACAGTGCTTCTGAAACCGTGGGTCATGATCCTATATGGGGTCGCATAACTGAATATGTGGGGTCGTGAAAAATTTGGCAACAGTAAAAGGTTTCTGAATGCACAATAACCAAAAAATAATTAGAAATCAAATGCATAATGAATCCAAGGTGTTTCTTAAAGCTCTTGTCCATGTTGTATCGCACAATTTCACAGCAATCTTGTTTCTGAACACACAACATGCATACTTTGCACTGTACATGCCGTCATGCCACACAATACCAGCGAACACTGCCAGAAACACATTGGCTCAGACTCAAGACTATTGTACATTATGAATTGCAGTGGTTTTACTGTACATACAAAATCATTAAATGAATTTTGGCTTGGGATTAGGACAGAATTTCCAACAATTTCATACTTCTGCCATTTTGTACTGTGTATTTATGCAAAATGGTGTTCTCAGCATTGACAATTATAAAATCAAAATATCGATGAACTCTGTAAAACACTGAAGATACTCTATGAGCTACAGTTCCAAATATTCCTCCAAAAATTCTTTATCTAAAAATAAACAAGCACATCCATCTCATTAGTAGGCAAATTTGCTTTCATCTTTAATAAATGGTAAAATTATATGTATACCAAAGAATTGCTTTAAAATATTTTTTTATGATTTATTATCAGTAAATATTTGATTTGTATACCTATTTTATATACCTACATACCCAGGGGCCCATAAAAATTTCTTGGGAGAAAAGGGGTTGCAAGCGGAAAAAATTTAAAAAGTGCTGGTCTAGCACACCAAGAACCCTAAAGAGGTAATGATTCAGTTGACTACCAGCAGAGAAAGCTAATCCTTAATCCCTAACCCTTTCACCCAGAAGTTCCTCCACCATGCATCAACACTACTATATTAAGGCTACACAAGCAGACACTTGAACTCACAACTTGACTCAACTTTACTCCCATTCTTCAGAGTGATGGAAAACCAAAAAGCAGAAACTGGCTCAATATGGGACAGCAGTGAGGCAGCATATCTTCTGCTTCAATAGAGCTCAGCCAGAGAACTGAGAAAGAGGAAACAGGAGCAGGGCATGTTTAGAGCTGTATAATAGCCCAGTAAGCTGGAAAGGAAAAGCCCAGCATGTCTCTGGTGCCAGTTTGTACCTCCAGAAATCATTTGGGACAGAGACTGAGGCTGATGAATTGTGAATTGCCTGGTATAAGAAGAGGTTGAGTGGGCTTTCTGATCCATTCCCCAGGAAAATCTCAATTCAAGGGGAAAGTATCAGAAAGTGCACAAGAGGAGGAAATAAAGAAAAAAAAGATTGAAAGAAAGAAAAAAAAGAAAATAAAATATCTCAGGAAGTAGAAAACTCAGTTAAAGAGCTTAGGCATAAGCAGAATGACAAAAGGAAAAAACACCTGGTCTTATTGGACTCGTGGGAGAATTCTATCAAACTTAAAGAACAATTAGTACCAATACTACACAAATTATTCTCAAAAGTTATAAAAGAAAGAACTCTACCAGATTCCATTTATAGGACAAATATAGTCCTAATTCCTAAGTCAGGGAAGGAGAAGTCACAAGAGACCAATAGACCAATATAATTTATGAATATTGATGCAAAAATTTTAAATAAAATCTTATCAAGCAGACCACTGTACATTCATTCATCTAAGGAATTATTCCTCATGACCAGTCTAGATTTATACCAGGAAGGCAAGGATGGCTCAGCATTAGCAAAAAAAAATCAGCATAATTAATCATATTGAAAAAAAAATCAAAAACCACAATATTATCTCTGACAAAGTACAATATTCATTTATGCTAAAAAATAAAAACTCTACAAAGTATAGGCATAAAGAAATCTTTTTAATATCAAAAAAGTGTCTATCTAAAGCCAAAAGCAAGCATCGTATATAATATATCATATATCATATACACAGGGATACCCTAGAACCATTTTCAACAAATGCAGAAGTAAAGCAAGGATGTCACTCTTCTCACAAGTATTTGATCTATGTTGGGAAATGGGAGAAATAGCAATAAGAAAAGAGAAGGAAGAGGAGATTTTGCTGATTCTATGATGGTTTACTTAGAAAATCCTAGGGAATCATCAAAAATATTAATTAAGATAATTATAAGCTTCAGTAAAGTTGCAGGCTACATATGCACACACACATAGATATATATACATGTATATATATGCACACACACAAAAAATCTTTTGGATCGTCTATGTAATCTCCAAAAACCATTCTCCAATAGAAAAGTATCAAAGGATATGAACAAACTCCTCTTAAAAGAATTGCAAACTTAATGATCATATAAAAGAATGTTCCAAATCACTAATAAGAAAAATGCAAATCAAAGCAATCCTAAGGTTTTAACTCACATCCTGCAAATTGTCAAAGAAGATAAAAGATGAGAATAGTCAATACTGAAGTAGTGGTGGTAAGATAGGCACACTAGAGCCTTGCCAGTGGAATTGTGAATGAGTACAAGCATTTTGGAAAGCAATTTGGAATTAATAGTAACAATAGCTAACTTTAAGAGTTGCAAAGCACTTTACAGTTATCATCTCATTTTATCCTCACAACAGTCCTAGAAGTAGGTACTATTATTATCCCCTTTTTACAAATGAGAAAATTAATGTAGAAAGCAATTAAATGATTTGCTCTGGCTAACAGGACTAGTAAGTGTCTGAAGCTTGATTTGAATTCAGGTCTTCCTGACACTAGGTCCAGTCCTTTACATACTGTATTACCTGGAATTATGCAAATAAAATGACAAAAATATACATGCCTTTTGACCCTGAGATTCTATTACTAAGCTTATATTGCCAAGGAGGCCATTGATAAGAAACCAATAAGTCCCCATATGTACAAAAAGATTTATCTGAACACTTTCCATGATAGCAAAGAACTGAAAACAAAGTAGTTATCAATTGAGAAAAGGCTAAATAAATTGTACATGGATGTAATGGAACATTACAGTGTTGTAAGAAATGAGCAGCTAAGTGGCACAGTAGATAGAGTGCTGGGCCTGGAGTCAAGATGTCTCATCTTCCTGAGTTCAACTCTGGTTTCAGACACTTATTAGTTGTGTGACACTGGGCAAGTCACTTAACACTGTTTGCTTTAGTTTCCTCATCTGTAAAATGAGCTGGAGAAGGAAATGGCAAATCACTCCAGTATCTTTGCCAAGAAAACCCCAAGTGGGCTCACAGAGTCAGACATGATGGAAAAATGACTGAACAATAAGAAATGAAAATTGATGAGTACAGAGAAGCATGGAGAGATCTACATTAATTGATGCAGAGTAGAGTAAGCAGAGCCAAGAAAACAATATATATGTTGACTACAACAATGTAAAGAGAAAAAACCACTAAGAAAATACTGAAAGTGAATGTTGCAAAATTAAGAAGAACAAGCATGACTGCATGGCTCAAAAGAAGAGATGTGAGAAAACATTCTCACCCTACCCTTTGCAGAGGCTGGAGGTCCACAAGTATTATACATTGCACATATCTTCAAAGTTTTTTCAATGTATTGATCGGTTATGTTGATTTTTACTTCTCTCCTCTTCTGTCTTTAAAAAATATTATTTATTACATGAAATAGCTCTCTGGGAGGAAAGGGGTGAAGGATTCTGGGTGAAACTATAATGATGTTTATGTTCAAAAACATAAGGACTTAAAGACTTATTTTTAAAGGAATTATATGTATGTATGTATGTAAATAAGTAAGTGTGAATGTATTTGATACCGTAGATAATAGTGAGTCATTGGAGATCATTGTTGGACCTTTACAGCAGACTATCTCCAAAGCTTCATTCAAAGATATTTGAGCTTGGTAGAAGCTACAGTAGTTAGCATCAGAGTTTTCCAAAAGTACAATAGACTATTTTGTGAGGTGGTAGGCTCCCTTTCACTGGAGGTTAAATAACCACTTTTCTGGTAAATCACAGAGAGAATTCTTGTTCAGGTACAGGTGGGATTGATAGATTGCTAGATTATGAGGTTCCTTCCAACTTTGAGATTCTGTGACTCTCAGTCCAGTATTCTCTCCACCATAATGAGATGGCCCCTGAAAGGTAAGTATGTGACAAGTTACTGATGGATCATTGATATCAGAAAATGTGGCTCATGGCACCACCCAATGCTATAAGTAAGGTGGTCTCGGGTTTTGCATTCATTCAGAAGCACTGCTTCAGATGCTCCTCGTTCTCCAGCCTTCATTCCACTTTGGCTCTCATCTCCACTCTTCTGGAGAAGAGAAGGCTTAGACTAGTGAACCTAACAGTTGTCTTAAAGTATGTGAAGTGCAATCAGGTTGAAGGGCAATTAGGACTTGTTCTGCTTGGCTCCACAGGGTAGAACTGGGATTAATGGGTAGAAATCACAGAGAGGCAAATATGAGCCTTGCACAAAGAAAAATTTCCTGAAAGTTAAAGCCATCCAGAAGTAAAATGAACTATGTCAAAGAAGGTGGTTTGTCTTTCAACATTGGAGGTCTTTAAGTCGAAACTGGACATCTATTTGATGCAGGTGTTATAGGAGTCCTTGGTCAGTAGGAGTAGACAGTTTCTGTGATCCTTTCCAGATCTTAGATTCTGTGATTCTCATTCTGTGTAATTCTTTTTTTTTTAATTTTTAGGCAATTGGGGTTAAGTGACTTGCTCAGGTCACACAGTTAGTAAGTGTCAAGTGTTTGGTCTGAGGCCAGATTTGAACTCAGGTCCTCCTGACTTTAGGGCTGGTGCTCTATCCACTGTGCCGCTAGCTACCCCTATCATCCTGTGTAATTCTTATCTACATCTTTCCATAAATCCTCCACAAAGTAACATCCTGGAAGCCTTCTTCTAGTTTTTCTTCTCATTATATGTAGAGAAATGGTATTCCTTTGCCGTCCCTAATTCTTGCTACATTGGCTGGCTCACCTCCTTTTGTCCTCTGTTCAATCTTACTTGGTAGCATACCACTGAGTAACTGTAGATGACTTACATCCACCTTGTATCCTTCTATTACCCTGGGCGGGCTCTGCCATTTTATTTCTTTTGAAGTCAGAGTATTACATTGTTCACAACTATACAATGTTACTAGAAGAATATCTATCACTATCAGCTATCACTATGATGAATTTTTGTTTGGAGAAGAAGATTGGGGTCATTAAAATCACCCCTTCATTTCCCAAAAGCTATCCATCCACTCTCTTCTCCTTATTCAACTCTGGGCCCAGTTCCTTATACAATTAAAATAACCAAGATATTTTGTCCTAATGAGCCATTTCTATGGGCCACCTATCTAACTGCATATCATAGGCTTATCTTGCATGGATAATTAGAGAAAATTCTTTTAAGTGATTATAGATCTCTTTTGGGATGTTCTGTGATATTCTAAGCTTGATGCAATCAGTACAATGTCAGCTGCAAACCACTTCATCTGGAGGAGCTCACTATGTATAAGGAATCCCTCTTCCATTTGGACTTGGCTAAAACAACATACCATGTTTTTGTTCTTGCATTGCCAAAAGACCTACTTAACATCACTTTGTCAGCTTAGTTTTGGATAGTTTCTAGGCCTTCATCTCCATGATGATATTAGTATAAATTAAACTTCAAAGAAGACCAACCAGCTGCAAAGCTGATCCCTATAGTACAGGAGGGGGAGGAACATGATGCTTTTTTACTGAATATATCTGTTTATACTTTGCAAGGCACCCAATTTCAAAAGGAAACTCCCCTTCTTGACTTATTGATTCAGCACTTTGCAGGTGGGTGAATTGATGTTATGTTATAAAAAGACCACTACTAGTCATTCCAAATTTCATCATTTTGCCTTTACTGTTAACATTTGCATACTGACACTGGATGCTGGATATTTAACTCCTTTCTTCTAGTTGGATCTCTTTTTAAAGTATTCTTTCTCCCAAACTGATAGATAAATTATGGGGTAAAGAAGGTATGCAGGAATATTGAGAGAAGAAAGTGATTACTTCTAAGCTGATGATCCCCAAATCTACACCTCTAGCCCTGACCTCACTGTAGAGGTGAATAAACAAATCCAGAAGTGGATACACTAGAGTTGGTTCACAAAGTAATCTTAGAAACTTAAGAAAGTAGCAACACAGAGAACTCAGAATATGAACAATTAAGAACGCAGATTAACTAATAGATACCAACGATGTCTGTAGATTTCGATTGTTCTCTGGTCTCCAGCCTTGCTCTAGCATCCTGTCAGAAAGCTCTGGGTTTGAGTCCCACCCCTCACATATGTTAGCTTTGTGACCCTGAGCAAGTCCCTTAACCTTTCAATGCTTCCAGGAAGCTCTCTCAAACTGTAAGCTCACTTTCTAACATGCATAGGGAGAAGGAATTTCCTAACTAGGAGTTTTCAATCCAAAATTGTCATTGTTGATGTTCATCCTTTGTTCTCCCAAGAGGACAAATAACATCAGGAGGGTGATGTCTTGACTTGCAAGTGAATCAGATTTAAGTGAGACAGAGCTATGCAAAGTTATCAGCCTCACTCTGTCCTCCAGTCATTGGAGTCCAGTATAAGACAACTGATGATGGCCCAAAATAAATCACAGTTCTAGACCACCACCCACCCACCTTACCCAATCCTCTAAAAAAAAAACCAAAAAACCCTACTATGAGTAAAAGTTTTCTCCTTATCCCTATTGAGGAAAACCAAAGTTAAATTAAGTAATGACTAATATTTTTGTAACATTATAGCCAGGAAAATTTAGCTTTCTTAGTGATTCATATTTTTCCCTTAAAATATTTTATTATAAATTGAGTAACTATTAACAAACAGAAATGTTCAAATGCACAAACAATATTTTAAAACTGTAAACTGTCATTGTTTGCCATTTTTAACACACATATATAAACTTTTAACTTTGGCTTTTGGCTGACTTTTTGTGTAGATCTAGGGTGGAAGGAGTCAGTGTAGTTGTTCATATGTTTTTCCATTTTTCTTTACATTCTTCACCTTAGCAATTTCCTATTTTCTGTGCTTTGCACATAGTAATGAACAAATGTTTCTTGAATTAAAGTGTATTATTGAATAATATTCCATTATATTCATGTGCCACAATCCCCAATCATTGTTTATGGTCTTTTTGCTATTTTTGAATAATGCTGCTAACAATATTTTTGTACAAATAGGTCTTTTTTTCCTGTCACTTCTTAGGATATAATCCTAGTATTGGGATACTTGGCTTAAAGAGAATGAAAAGTTCTGTAATTTTCATTGTATAACGCTATATTGCTTTCTAAAAAGATTGCATCAATTCATATGCTAGCAATATAATAACATTCCTATTTCTTCACAGATCCAATAACGTGGAATTTTATTGAACTATGGTTCTTTTTCCAATTTAATGGGTATTTGGTGTTATATCAGAGTTCTTTTCATTTGAACTCCTCAAATTTTAATTTTTCAAGGTGTTATTGATAAATTATGCTATGCCTTATAAGAACTTTATATCTTTTGACCATTAATTGGAGATTGGATCTTACTGTTATAAATTTACATCAATTCCTCACACATTTGAGATGTCATACACATAAAAGCACTTATGGCAAAGATTTTTTTTCATTATTTACTTCTTCCTATTTTGTTTTGGATGTATTATTTTGTGTTGTACAATAGGACTTTAGTCTTATATATTCAAATCCATGTATTTTGTCTCTTATCCTCCATTTATTGAATAGCTAAGAATTGTCTAGTTCTCCACAATTACATGCAGACATAATGTTTCATTATGTTATGTGTTCCATGTGTTAAAGAAGTTGGGCCCCATATCTGGCTCAAGTTCTCATTCCCTTCTCAAGGTCTAAAGAGGAAACTGCCTGCCATTATACCAATGACCTATCATCTTTATCTTGAGGCTCTACATGGAGGTAGGAGGGGAAGAGAAGAGAGAGAAAGAGAGAGAGATTAGAGAGAGAGAGATGAGAGAGAAAGACAGAGATGACAGAGACAGAGACAAGCAAAAGAAGAAGGAGAGATTTTTTAAAGAACATCACAGAGAGGTAAAGGAAGAAAGTAGGTTCTTAAGTTTATGGTAATCAGTATTATGCCTTTGGGATACAGATTTCATGTTATTATTACCTAATCACTTTCATGTGAGATGCTAATCTAGTGATGTACTTCTGTCTGAAGGCCTTGTTTGAGCAGAAATCATCCAGGTAACTTCATATGAAATAACTTTTGCACTAGCAAAGAGTTTGAAAATATATACGAGTTAGTGGCTAGCAGTGGTTGCCATATATAGTAGGTCACACCTGGCTCAGGCCAGTCTGGTACCCAGGTGAGAGACTGGAACAAAGTGAGATACTCATAGTTCATCTAACAATTAACAAAATAAAAGATATTTAGCTATTTTGTGGAAAGGACATCCAGAGCAGGAAAGAGATATTCGGTGAGGATATAGCAAAGATTTAGCTGATCACATCTCCTTTGCTTCTGTGTTGCCCATGGTCAGTCACTCAAAGTCAACAAGCATTTGTTAAGCACTTACTTGATAATAGAATTTAGAGGCAATTAAGTGGCACACTGGATAGAGTATGAGACTTAGAATCAAGAAGATCTGAGTTTGAATCCTGCCTCATATACTAACTACCTGTGTGGCCCTCAGTAAATCACTTACTCTCCTTGTGCCTCAGTTTCCTTATCTATCAATGGAGATAATAATAACACCCACCCCATAAGTTAACATATAAAATGCTTTGCAAACCTTAAACTACTATATTATTATTATCATTATTGTTGTTGTTAATATCCTGTTTACTATGTACCAAGCACTGTGCTAAGTGCTGGGTTGAGCTATAGTAGTCTGCAAGTGAAGTTTCTTGAAGCACCAAGTTCCTCCTGCTTTGTTTTGTTTTGTTTTGTTTTGCTTTGTTTTCTGTCCTCAAGAAACCAGGAAGTTATGTCAACATGTCACCAGCCAAAACTTTTAGTCCCTGAGTCAATTAAGACTTGAAGATTGTTCCAATACCTTTTAAGGCAAAGAACAAGCCTAGTCCATATAGTAAGAGATTCTTGTAGTATTCCTCATATTACACCATGGTCATGTAAGAGAGATATTCAATAATTTTAGAGGGCCAGAACTTATAGAAGAGACAGCTAGATGGCTCAGGGGATAATGCACTGAGCCTGGAGTCAGGGAGACCTGAGTTCAAATGTGGCCTGAGACACTTACTAACTATGTGATCCTGGGCAAGTCACTTAACCTCTGTTTGCCTTAGTCCACTGCAGAAGGAAACTATTCTAATATCTTTGCCAAGAAAACCCCAGATGGGGTCCCAAAGAATTGGACAGGACTTGATAACAACAACAAAGACTTATAGATTGGATCAATTAATCAGATACATAAACCAGGTGTAAACAAGGCCTCTATTGAATCACTCAATCAAGAATATTAGAGGGGGAAAAGGGGACAAGAGAGCAGGGGGATGATAGGGGGAGGGCAGATTGGGGGGAGGGGGTAATCAGAAGCAAACACTTCTAAGGAAGGACAGGGTCAAAAGAGAAAATAGAGTAAGTGGGGGGCGGGATAGGGTTAAGGGAAATATACTTAGTTTTTCACAACATGACTACTACGGAAGTGTTTTGCATGACTATACATGTATAACCTGTATGGAGTTGCTTGCCTTCTCATTGAGAGTGGGTGGCAAGGAAGGAAGGGAGAAAATTTGGAACCCAAAGTTTTAAAAACAGGTGTCTAAAAAAATAGTTTTCACATCCTAGGAAATAAGAGGTACAGGAAATGGGGTATAGAAATCGATTATGCCCTATAGGAAAATTGAAGGGGAAAGGGATAAGAAAAGGGAGAGAGAGATAGAAGGGAGGGCAGATTAGGGGAAGGAGTATTCAGAATGCATGCCGTTTTAGGGGTACGGGAGGGGAGAGATGGGGAGAAAATTTGGAACTCAAAATCTTGTGGAAGTGAATGTTGAAAACTAAAAATAATTAAATAAAAAAAGAAAGAAAAGAATATTAGAAAGGAATGATTAGTCCTTTGTCATTTTGAAATGAGCAAAAGCCATTGGATGAAATGGAGATGCCATACAGAGGATATATAGGGATTGGCTGAAGGGACTCAGTTACACCCTATGGGTTTTATATAAAATAGCAAACTTTAAAAACTGGAGCATTTGAGTGCCTATATGAGGGTGTAGAAGAAGAGAAAAGCCTCTCTCTCTCTCACTCCCTTCTCACTTGACCAGAGAGAGAACTTGTGAACTTTGAAAAATCAGAGGATTTGAACTTCTCATTAGTATCCTAGCAGTGGTCTCAGAATAGGTGATGGCAACCCCTGCATAGGGAGCAAAGGAAAAACTAATTACACAGAGGGAAGGCAGGTTCAAGACTTCCCAGAGCCCAAAAGAAAGCTACACCATACCTAAGGAGAATTAAGGAACCCCAAAAGGGATTCCAGCAAAAAGACACTCAGGAACCATTAGTTACTCTCTTTGCCATATCATGTGCTCTAAACTAGAGTCCACCTTCCCTTCAACTCTGTATGTACTTGTGAAAGAGTGCACCCTTTCTTTGGGGTGGAATGGGGGTGGGGAGTGTCTGCACCAACTGTATGTCCAATGCCACCATAGTAAATACACCTAACTGAAATGTAATTAATTGTGATTGATATCAACTGATAATAGAAGCAAGAAGAATATTGATGGGGACTTGTTAATAGTTCGAAGTGTTAGAAAATCACCCCCAGACACTCAAGGTCCCTTAGGACCCTGAGGAGAAAAGTAACAGCCACCTTCTGGGAACCTAACCTGCCAGGCTAAGCATAAGCTGGATAGTAAGCCCCGGAGCATTTGCTACCATAACAACAAAGAGGCCCACCTCTCTTCAGGCCTTTCCCTTTAGGAGGCTGGGTTAGTAGAACTTCAAAGCCAAGGAAAATCCAACCTGTAGAAGTTATTTTTCCTGAAGAAAGAAAAGTAATAGTAACCCCAAGGAAGCTTGGTCCACGGCTCATTAGGAGGAAAAGGTGAAAAATGACAATTCACTCTGACAAGACAATACAATATGCCTTTCCAACTTTTAATGTATCTGCTCAGTAAAATCATAGAATTTTAGAGTCAGGATAGTCCCTAGAGATCATCTAACCCACTTACAGATGAGGAAACAGAGATCCGGGAAGTTTAGGTGACTTGCCTAAGTCACATGGGTGGTAAGTATCAGAGATGGGATTCAAACCTAGGTTCTCTTACTCTAGAACCAGTGTTCTAGTCACTGTGTTGTGTGGTAGAAAAGGGACTTGAACTCAGCTTTGTCCTGATTCTGAGGATGGTTCTCTATCCCCTACTCTACACTGCTTCTCAACTGAAGTATATATGGTACTTTAAAGTTTCTAAAGTGATTTACATATATGATCCCATTTCAGCCTCGACATTTATACTATAGTGGAAAAGGGCAGTGGATTTGGAATCAAAAGACCTCATTTCAAATCCTGGCTAAGCCATTTATCTGAATGACCTTGCAAGTCACTTCACCTGTCCAGGCCTCCTCAGTTTCCTCAGCTATAAAATGAGGGGATTAGTGAAGATGACTTCCAAAGTCCTGTGAAGTAGGTGCTATTATCTTTATTTTACAAATGCAGAAGTTGAGGCACAGAGAGATGGGGTGATTTGTCAGTGGCCACACAGATAAATATCAGAAGTAGGATATAACTCCAAGTCTCCCTGAGTCCAAGCCAAATGCTCCATCACCTACTCCAGACTATAAAAACAATAAATTGCATTTTTTTTAGTTCTTTAAGGTTTCTAAAGCACTTTCCTCACAACAACCCCATGAGTCAGCTGGTACAAATAACTCGATTACAAATACAGAAATTTAGGCTATGAAAGGTCAAATGACATCTGCCTCCATTAGTGTGCACATAATTTCTAATTAATAGATATTGGCTGAGTGATGAATGGCTCTTCAGCAAGGAAGACTTGATAAGAACCCAGTGGCAATGAAGAGAATTTGGTCTATCAAAAATAACTTCGCCTCCCAGCTAGCCAGGTAGTGAGTTTTGATGTAGAAATTCAGCACACTGGGGTCCCCCCCCTCCTCTGCAGCAGTCAATCAGCCTTTTGCCCAAGAGATTCACTGGAAATGGTGACATTTGAACTTGGCAGTGATAACTTTGAAAAAGAAGTAGAGAGAATTTATCTCCTGGGGACGATTGGAGGAATGGGGCGGGGGGGAGAAGGACGCAGAATAAAGTTTAGAGAGATGAATCCTGTTCTAGGAACCTTCACTCCCCCCATAACCCTCTATAACTCCCAGAACTGTGTTGGCAGGCAGCAGGCACTAAAACTCCCCAGGTTCTAAAGGGATGATAGACCATGGGGAGCTGATTGGGTGGTAGAACAAAACAACCATCTACATCTTTCTGTACCCTTTTCCATTTTGGTTGAAAGAACAGCACTCCCCACATATACCCTAATTAATTTCCTAAACCGTCTGCTTTCTGTCTCTCTTTCCTTCCAGGGAAAGGAAGAGAAAAGGAAGAAATGGATGCCTCTTCTATCTGTCCTATTCACTGCAGCCCCTAGGCATCCGGTGATCCAAATGAATCATTCCCCTTGTTGCTTACTGTCTTTTTCATTGCTACTAATTTATTCCTTTTGATACATGATTAAAAATGTAATAGCCACAAAATTCTGACTGATTTGATTTAATTATGGTGGTTTAGGGGGAAGTTTCACCTTTAAAGGGATGGGAGACACTAGAATCAGCTGCACATAGGGCTGGGACGGGGAGAATGAGAGAGAGACAAACAGAGAGAGAGTCAGAGACAGACAGAAGGTAAAAGAGAGAAAGGGAGGGAGGGAGAATGAACAAGAGAGAAGAGAGGAGAGAGAGGGAGAGAATAAGAGCATAACAACATAATTGTTCCCCTAAACCCAGGATGGGAACCTGCAGCCTCAAGGCCACATGTGACCCTTTAGGTCCTCAAGTGCAGAAGTTTGGATTCAGTCAAAGGGCTGCACTTGAGGACCTACAGGGCCACATGTGGCCTCAAGACTGAAGGTTCCCCACCCCGTCCTAGACTAAATAAGGAGAAAGTGAAACACACACAGACACACACACATCCCAAACAAGCAAAAACCCTCACTTAGGGTAAGGGCTGGTAATTTTGGCCTTAAACCTCCTGAGGCTGGTGTCACTTTCAGCTTTGTAATAAATGCTGGAAGTTTCTGCTGCCATTCCAACCTAAGGCACTGAGGCATTTTAGCTGCAGTTTATGCAGTTGGTGACTAACCAAGAGTTCTATGTCTAAATATCTACATGTATGTTATACGTAAAAATATATGGGTATACATTATTTTACCATATACATATATCCCTCACCCCATATGCTGTATGTCTTTACACACATGCTGTAAGTTACATGTAGCCAACATTACACATAATCAGAAGCTACCAGGCACTTTAAGCTTACCAGTCCCTCTAGGAACTATGGTTTGAGCTGCAGAATGCTTACAAATCACCGTCAGCAACCACTGACACCGTGTGTGCCGAGAGCCCATAGGCAATAGTGCGCCTGCCCTACTGTTTCTCAGTGCCTGCTAAACCTCGTTCTGATGGTCTGGATCATAAACTGTTTTAAAGCATCCATGGAAAATGAGGTTGGTCAAGTGGACAACAATCCAGTACACTTGGGTCTTAGATTTTATGTGTGGCAAAAAAGGTATTCTTGCTATTTCTAGAAAACGACTTCTTTATGTTTTGCATGAATGTATATGTGTAATCTATATCAAATTCTTTGCCTTCTCAGTGAATGGGAAAGGAGGAGGAAGGAGGGAGGGAGAGAATTTGGAACTCAAAATTTTAAAAACAAATATTAAAAATTATTTTATACCTAGTTGGAAAAAATAAAATACTAAAAATTTTTAAAAATAAAATGATTTCTCATGAGCTTAACAAGTTACCACAGAATAAGCATGGTACAATGGAAAGTGAGTTGAACTGGGATTCAAAGGAAGGGAAGGGAAATAAGCATTTATTAAACATTTACTATGTATCAGACACTGTGCTAAGCACTTTACAAATGCCTCATTTAAGACTCACAACAACCCTGGGAGGTAGGTGTTGTAATTATCCCCAGTTGAAGAAACTGAGGCAAACAGAGGTTAAATGACTTGCCCAGGGTCATACAGTTAGTAAGTACTGAGGCTGGATTTCAGTTTAGGTCTTCCTTACTCCAGGCCCAGCACTCTACCACTATACCAGCTAGTTGCCTTGGGCTAGAATCTAGTTCTGTCAGTTGTTCTTAAGTGACCTTGGCCAAGTCACTTAACAAATCTGGGCCTTAATTATTCATCTGTAAAATAAAGAGTTGTTCTAGACCAGTTCTTAACTTTTTTCTGTGTCATGTACCTCTTTGGCAGTCTGGGTGAAACCTTTGGATCTCTTCTCAGAACAATGTTTTAAAATGAATAAAATAAAGTACATAGAATTACAAAGAAACCAATTATATTCTTTCATAATAATTATACTATTTATATAATAAGGGTTGTTTCTTGTAAGCTTTACAATGCAATGTAAATGTGAGCTTTTATAATTCTTTTCTTGTCAGTGGCACATCATGAGATGGAAACTGCTTATATTGAAATAGTTATTAAATTTTTTTCAAACCAAATTCACAGACCCCAGGTTAAGAATACCTGTTCCAGAAGATTTCTCCAGTCCCTTTCAGCCATGTCTATTACACTAACAATTTCAATGAAAAAAATCTATGTAACTGCAACACAATCTTAACGCCCATGAAACGGAATCTTTCTTAAATTCTCTTTAAACACATTTCAGTGTCTTAGAATACAGATCTGAAACAGAGGCAGAGTAACCATTTCGTGGAGATGCTGTGAAGGGTGCAAGTCTCAGGTCTTGGGTGGAGTAGGTAGCCTATGAAGCCCCTTCCAATTCTGACATGTTTCTTACTCTGTAACTACAGACCCACCCTGAGCTGGACACAAAACTCCTAGGCATAGCTGTAAAAGAAAGTTGTCCATGCCTTTACTTTAGCTACCTTCCACACCGGGCTCCTCTCCATCTACACCAACCAAGGGTGACCCTTGAACTGAGACTTGAAAGAAGCCTTCAAGACTCAGTCCAAAGGTCATCCTTGATTCCCCCAGCTTCTAGTGACTTTCCCTCTAACATTATCTTCTGTTTATTTTGTATGTATCTTGTATATATTCATCACATATACATTGTTTTCCCACTACAATGTAAGCTCCTTGAGGGAAGGGACTGTTTTCACTTTTGCCTTTTTGTCCTAAGTGTTCAGCACAGTGCCTGGAATATAAGGAGAAATTAATAAGTGCTTGTTGATTGATTTTGATTTTCAAAAATCTGTTGTTCTATTGCCTTCTTAGTCCATCATAGTTCTACAACAGGTCAGTTACTATCATGGAATATTTAAATGTAAAAATGGTATTTGAGTCATCTAGAATTATTCCATATCTGATTATTCCTTGCGAGTGCTTGTCCTAGGATAGCACCATTAGGGGTTAAAGAGGACAAGGTCAGATTCTTAAAAATTTCTTAGTAAAGACCAAAAGTTTAGTTGACTGCCCTGATTTTTTTATTGTGAAATAGCTTAGGAAAGACACTGGCAGTTGTCTGTTTTCAAATGGTCCAAGTCAGATTTTGGCCAGTTTTTTTCCTCTTTGCTCACTCGTCTCTTGGCCCTTTCTAAGAGCCGGCAGGTGGAAAGGATCTCGACAGACTGGAAGCAACCAATCCAACAACAGAGCATATTTTCTTCCTAAGAGTTGTTTTGGCTGAAACAGAGCTGTTTAGATTGCCTTTTTTTGGTGGGAATTTTAAGAACCCAAAAAATGTATCATAACTGCATTTCCCAAACAAATAAAAGTTGCCTGCACTCACATTTCCCACCTTCTCTTCTGAAAGTGGAGAATTTAAAACAAAAGTATAACTGTGTCCCTATATCCTTTTATTTAAACCCAGAACTTGCACCTCCAGCCAGATGTTGGCTGACTCACTAGGAAAACTCAATTTAAACTATAAGAAATATATGTATTTTTAAAAAAATCATTTAGACAAAGCATTATGTTCAAGACCTCACCTCAAATGTTTTGGATAGCTTGAGTCTTTGGTTTAGAAAAGAAAAAATCTGGAACAGAACAATTACATCAGAAATTGAATATCTATATAGTTCTGGCTTAGGGGAAAATTCAAAAGGGGGAAAAGCTGCAAGACATCAATGAGGTCCAGATGGCATATGCTTTTCAGCAAATGTCTAAACACCAATTCAGAAAATGAAATAAAAAGTACAATAGCAGATGGATCAGCAGAGTATAGGTTGTTCATCTTTGCTGCAATCACAGCCACTGTACTCCTTTCCCACTGCTCAGCCTAACAGGCAACTTTATTCCTCCTAACTAAAATCTCTCATTCCCCTCTCTTTTTTTCAGTGAGGCAATTGGGGTTAAGTGACTCACCCAGAGTCACACAGATAGTGAGTGTTATATATCTGAGGCCGGATTTGAACTCAGGTCCTCCGGATGCCAGGGCTGGCACCACCTAGCTGCCCTCCCTTTCCCTTTTTTTGCCAGTGGCTCTCTCTTCTTATCAAAACCTTCTCTTTCTTTTCCCATTAGACATTCAAAGTCTTCCTTTTAGCTTAATCTCTCTTAGCCTGATTCCCCCTCTATCTACCACCCATCTCTCAGCTTTCAGACTTGCCAAATTGAAATATAATCTTATATCTCATTTCCCCAGGGCCTACAGCTATCACTTATTAATCTAAATGCTAAGCAATGCTAATGTGTTAAAAGGAGAGGACTGGATGTTAGTCAGTCAAAAACCATTTATTTAGTGACTATTATGGGTCATAACTGTGCCCAGAATTTAAAGATACAAATGTAATAAGGTACAATGCTAGGAAAGCAGGGGGGAAATGAAAGGTTCAACAAGGTCCTCCTTTAGCCAAAGATGGGGAAAGGAAAGAAGACCTAACCAAGGAGACTTCTCCTTCTCCTCCAGGAAGTTCTTTCTCAGAGGTTTCAGCTGGAACTCCCCTATTATTCCAATATCTAGAATCCCTCTACTCTAGATAATTCAATGGTCTCATACAAGACCCAAAGACCATAATAAAATCCCCCAGTCAATTGGAATAGAACTCTAGTCTGACATTATCTTACCTCATTAAATGACTTCATAAACTCTTTGTACTTAGTCTAAGGCCTGTGAATGATTAATTAAAACTGAGAGTCTTCCCTGCCTAGACTGATTCTTTTGTGAAGGCAAACTAGAACATCTTTTGCCTCAATTCTTACCTAGTCTTTAATGTTGGTCAGACAAACTGAGACCTGGGAAAGACCTTAACCTAAAAAGGCCAAAGCCTCCCTTTGCATCTGGGGCCATTGCCAGTCACCTTGACCTCTGTCTTTCCACTGGAGTCCAATAATTCTGAAAGAGAAAGTGAGGCTGATGACTCTACACAGTTCTGCCTCACTTAAATCCAATTTACTTGCAAGTCAAGACATCAAGACATCACCCTCCTGATGTTATTGGTTCTCTTATTAAGGATGAACAACAACAGTGAATGATTGATTGATATTTGTTCTCACTTAGGTTAAGTATCAAGGCTAAAATAGATAAGGTGGTTTCAATCCTCCCCTTATACTTCTCTCTACTTCCCCCACCATTTTCATATCCGCTGTGCTCCACAAATTTACTGGAATGTATTTGGCAAAGGTCAAAGTTCTAGATATCTCTTTTAATAGTTAGGGAAGCCTCTGCATTTCCTTTTTGAATGTCATCTACCAGGAAAAGTCTATGGGGCACACTTCATAATCAAACCTAGTCATTCACATTCTAGTAACCTTCCAAATACACGGTAATACAACCTAATAAATAAACATGATTTTTACAAAGTCCTCGTAGATGCTGCCTATCTTGTTATTTGCACAAAGGGCCTTCCCTCATTCTGAACTGTCGTGAAGCTGAGAGTACATGGTGCATGTAACAGGGGACTGACCACTGAGCCCTGTCTTTATGAGCAGATGCAAAAATGCTTGGCAGATGCAATCCTCCATGTGAAAGAGGCTTGATAGCATGTAATAGAAGTGCCTTGGAGAGATTTGGAGCATGCATGGATATTCTATAACTGGTCCTGGTCTGCTAACCATGTGATGAAAAGGTAAACTGTTGATTGGCACATAGCCAGAACAGAGGAGCATTCAAAAGGTCAACCAGAGCTTCTTCTCTTTTTGGTCTGACTTCTTCCTGCCTCTCAGAGTTCTGATGAAAGACATTGGAGATGGAAGTCTGGGAGTAGTGGTCAGGATGGATTTTTATAGCCAATCCAGCATCAATGCTATGGGGATTGACTAGTGTCCTTGAGGTTCCAGCTTATTAATAGCTATGACAGAGATGCCACATTTGGACAGGAACTTAGTGAGGCCAATGCTATGTAGAAACTATAAGTGAGAGCTCACTTTCTCTAGAGGCCAAAGAAGTAGAAGAGAAAATGTGTCCCTCCAGTGATGGGGGAGGGTGGAATGTTTGCACTTCTGTTCTTGATATATATTTGAAGTAAATATTCCTTTGTTAAAGATAATCAAGTATAATTGGTTTTATGAAATGAGTCATTATTCATTGGCACCTAAGAGGGAGGGAAATACATAAAAATAGAGGCTTGAGTTGATAGAAGTTAGAGAAACAGCCAACCCCTCAAGGGTACCCTTAAAACCCTGAAGGGAAGATGTAAACAACCCACATGTACAAAAATATATATAGCAGCTCTTTTTGTGGTGGCAAAGAATTGAAAATTGAGGGGATGCCTATTGATTGCGGAATGGCTGAACAAGTTGGGGCATATGAATGTGATGGAATACTATTGTGCTATAAGAAATGATGAACAGGCTGACTTCAGAAAAACCTGGAAAGACTTACATGAACTGACGCTGAGTGAAGCGAGCAGAACCAGAAGAATGTTGTACACAGTAACAGCCATGTTGTGCAATGACTAACTTTAATAGACTTAGCTCTTCTCAGCAATGCAAGGATCTAAGACATTTCCAAAAGTCTCATGATGGAAAATGCTATCCACATCCAAAGAAAGAACTATGGAGTTTGAATGCAGATCAAAGCATACTATTTGCTACTTTTTTTCTTCTATTTTGTTTTGTTTCTTCTTTCTTGTAGTTTCTCCTATTGGTTATAATTCTTCCTTACAACATGACTAATGTGAAAATATGTTTAATAGGAATGTATATGTAAAGCCTGTATCAGATTGTGTGCTGTCTTGGGGAGGGAGAGGAGAAAAACTTTAAACTTGAAAGCTTATGGAAGTGATTGTTGATAAATCAAAATAAATTAATAAAAAATTTTTAAAGAGATGTAACCAGCCTTGTTCTGGTAGAATGAGGCTACAGTACTTGCTACACAAAGAAAGACAAAAACATGGCTTTTTAAAAGCCAAATGGAGAATTTTATATTTGATCCTCGAGATAACAGAGAGATACTGGAGATTATAGAGTTGGGAATGTGCCATGATCAGATCTGTGCTTTAGGAAAGTCACTTTTAACATATATAATGTTTAACATTACCTTCTAGAAATTATGCCCCTGGATATAGATAGATATATGATGTTGTTGTTTTATTATTTTCAATTATGCCCCATTCTTCATGACCCCATTTGGGGTTTTCTTGGCAAAGATCCTGGAGTGGTTTGCCATTTCCTTCTCCAGCTCATTTTACAGATGAGGAAACAGAGGCAAATGAGGTTAAGTGACTTGCCCAGGGTCACACAGCTAGTAAGTATCTGAGGCCAGATTTGAATTCAGGAAAAATGAATCTTCCTAACTTCAGGCTCAGTACTCTATCCACCATGCCACCTAGCTGCCAGGTAGTTACATAATGCATTTATTAAACACTTACTATGGACCAGAAACTGTATAAAATGCTAGAAATACAAATACAAATAAAACAACCCCTGCCCTCAAGGAATTTACATTTTAATGGGGGAAGACAATACATAAAGGGAGAATGGAAATATGTCCAGGCATATTTTGGAGATGATAGCTAGGAAGTGAAGTACAGGCCTGGATTTAGGTAAGATCAGTTGAAAAGTTCATCTATCAGAGTCCAGGAAGGTTCCAGAGATGGACTTCAAGGTTCTGGATGGCAGAGAGTGAAGATGTTGGCCTCATAGTTCGGAGTTGATGGCCAGTTAGAGAATGACTCCAGAATAGCAACTTTACATCTAGGGACAAGGACAGGTATTGTTACTCCCTGAATTTATATGCAACTCACATATGTCTTGAAAAACCTTTCCCAAAGTAACCTACTTTAAAATACATTTAGATATATATTCCTGATGAGAGTAAAGTGCTTCCTTAAAATCTTAACCTAAAATAATATTAACATAAGACAAATTTGTCTGATAAATTGTCATTGCTGTTTAAATGAATGAATCAAGCAAACTTCTGGCCTATAAGCTGAGTGAATCTATCAACAAGAAGGGAGTTCCCTGGCCTAGATAATTTTTACCAATGTCTCAGGTGGGCTCTATGCTGTTAAGTTGTCTGTATACCAGTAAATGCCTGTCTACAGATGTACCCTATGCATACCTTTTCCCAATGATACTCTGTAAATTTGTGGAAGAGTGCACCTGAGGTTTATGGCGGGAATGCTTTGTTACTATTATTCATGTCACCCCATTTTAGTAAATGCCTTTACTTTGAGCTAATTCTGTCAACTGACTATTAAATGTGTGTGCACTAGTGGGAACTCAGTAGTTTCAGGCGTGAGGACATAGGGAGTACATTGACACTGAGGCAGTGATCCTTGCCTCCATCAGTGTAAGTTGGGGAGGATACCCTAAAGAGTTCAAGATACTTGAGTTGAAATAATGCTTTGTAGACAGTGTGGCCATGTTGGTGTGCTGTTGATTGGAAGTGGGATATAGAAGTCAACAATCAAGGACGAAAATAAAAAAATGAAATTCAGAGCCCTAATAGATTGCCAATGTGGATACTAAAGTCACAGAGGACAGATAGCAGAATAGAGAGTAGAAAGTGCTAATTTTTTTTAAGTGGAAATGAGGCATGGTGCAACAACAGGGAAAAAATTAAGGAAACAGTGACTACATCCAACAAAAATGAAGTATATTCATCTTTAAGAAAATCTGAAGAAATGGATATATTTGTTTGTGGACAACTTGAAAATAGTTTCAGCTAGTATTTACCAAGTGCCTACAGTCTGCTCAGTGTTGTTAGGTACTAGGGTTGGTGGGCAAGATGCAAGAAACATACATGATAAGATTCCTGACCTCAAGGACCTTAAAATCTCATTTGTGCAATATGAGTAAGATTGAGGGTGGGATAGGGTACAGACACATAAACACACATTAAATAATCAGTGAACAATATAAGGGAATGTATAATTTAGCAAGGTGAGACAAATGTTCAAGTAAAAGTTGAAACATTCACATCCTAAGGTAGATTTTACAGTGGTTTCCATGAAAAAATTCTTTCCCGTGAATGTCTTTTCATTTGGTCATTATCTTTCTATAATATTTTTCCTTTCTTTGAAATCTAAGTCTCTGGGACTCATTTGGAACTTATACACTAGCTGGTATTATCAGTTAACTTTTCAGGCATTCATGTGTCCTATTCCCCAACTCAATTATAAATACTTCCTTACACTCATGGTACTTATGGCAATATTTGTTACCTAGTAATGATTCAATTAATATTTGTTGATTGATAAGTAGCTTCTAACAGAAAGCTTGGTATTCTTCTAACTTTGGATAGGTGCTCTGCATAAATACTTGTTAAATTGAATTGAATTATGTACATGTTCCAGCAAGGATTAGGGAAGGTAAGTGAATATATATTTTGCAGTGGCTGACAAATGAGTAACAGAGAAAAGGAGTTGAACATTTTTTTCCAGACATCTTCCCAGAAACATTATGAGTAGGTATGAATGCATGCACTTCCAAAACAATACATACATATAGTTAGCTCATGTAGAAGCCTAAGTAATTGATATAGATGTATCGTAATGACCAATTTGGCAGGTGTTATGTTTATTTTCCTTCTGGAGATGATCACTAATTATATATGTTGGAAATGCAAGCCTGATCATGCTACATGAAATGATGTGGGATGGAAAAGCATTGTGGTATCATGGAAAGAATAATGGATTTGACCTAGAAGGTCTAGGTTCAAATCTTAGCTCTGCCACTTACTCCCTATGTGATCTTGAGAAAATCATTTTAACTTGCTGGACCTCAATTTCTGAAAATCATTTTAACTTGCTGGGCCTCGATTTTATAAAGTGAAGGTGTTGGACTATATGATTTATAAGAGTCCTTATAACTAAGTCCTAGGATCTGATCCAACAAAAACACTTGAAGAATACTGAGATTGTTGAAGAAAACAAAAAAGTTATTATAAAAGAATGAAAGAAATACTCCCAGAAAAGAACCAGAAAGAAAGTTTCCAAAGGGGTGGAGATAAATTGCTGTTAAGAACATAACCTAGAATAGAAAAAGAAATATTTTTGTATCATTAGAGCTTACACAACAGTCCAAAGACAGTTTTCACAGAGTAATTCCAGACATTCAGATTCAGAAGTATCATCTCATATTTCACAAAATGCTAAGAAATATTGTTATTGCCCTTAGAAATTTATTGTTGATTGTGACTTGTTACTAAGACACTTGGAGACACTCTAAGTACCTGACATGGAAGATAAAGATGCTACAAAATGTACATAAAACAACACAATTTTAACAATCTCATTGATATTCCCCTAAAGGAAAGTTGCTTTATAAGAAGTCTTGAAACAGGCCATAAATGGATGTCAACAAGCTTAAGGTTTTGCCAGATTAAACAGATAGTGAATTCGAAAGATGAGTTCTCTCAGTCTCTTATAAAAAGCTCCCTACCTTCAGTTCCTCAAAGAGTAGATCTAGGAACTATTCTCAGAAGCATACCAGGCCATTTCCACTCTTGCAAGGGTTCCTTGTTGCAGAATAATCATGTCCAAAATAACCAGATCTTAAATCATGAAAGACTTTATTTTTAATTTAAAAAATTATTACAAGGCATCATACAAACTCCACACATACAATGCACAACATGCAGAGTTGTTCAATAGAACACAAAGGAGTGATTGGAATTGATAATGCATGCACATAAATTTTAGAAGTTTACTTTTTACTAAAAGAAAGGAACTTGATATAACTTAGAATAAAATCTGTCTATTTTTTTTAATCTGGTTTTATTATAATTTGAAGTTCCAAAGTTGTGGTCATTATGTAGGTTGTTTTTTTTTTTTGGCTCTGCGTTCTCCATTCTGAGTCATTCCATACTAGTCATTCCAGATTTCTTTGATTTTATTCTATTCACTATTTCTTGTGGTAAAATAATATTCCATTATGTTCAGGTCCCACTATTTGTTCAGTCATTCTTCAGTCTTTGGGAATGTTTTGTTTTCACCTTTTTGTGACTGCAAATAGTACTACTATGAACTTGTACATATGTATACAAGTGTATTTATAAATATGTCTTGTCTTATTGTCAATAACCTCTTTGAAATATAAACACAATAGTGAGATTGCTAGATAAAGGGGTATGAATAATTTTGTGACTTTCTTGCATAATTTTCAATTGTTTTTTCAAAATAATTAGACCAACTCATGGTTTCACTAGAAGTTATTTGGCTACTTGCCTGCCAGTATTGAATTTTCCCATCTTTTACCATCTTCAAAAATCTGATAGATACCTTAGAGTCATTTTAATTTGCATTCTCTGATTATTAAGCAATTTTGAACACTTTTCATGAGATTCAATTCTGTAAATCTTTATTATATGGATAGCTGTTAATAATTTGTATTTCTTCTTTTGAAAAATGAAAGTTCATATCTTTTTATCACTAATCTTTTAGGAAATGGCTCTTACTCTTATAAATATGTGTCAATTTCCTATAGATTTTCAAAATTAGGTTTTTACCTAAGATTTTTTTTTTAATGCAAACTCCCCCCTCCCCATGCTATTGTATTTTCTTTTTATTCTGGCTGCATTGATTTTATGCAAATACTTTTATCTTTATACAATAAAATTAATTCGTCTTGCCTTTTATGCTATTCTTTCCATTAGGACCCATGTATATTTGTGACATAGATAAACACACACAAATGTATGTTAAATGCCTTCCATTTTTTGATTTTTAAATATTTAAATCCTTTATCCATTCATCTATTCATTCAATAAGTATGTAGTAAGTGTCTACTATGTGCAAGGAATTTGGAATCTCCTGTGGTAGATGGTTTAAATTATTGATCTAAAATTATTTTCTACCAAAATGCTATCCAGTCTTCTCAGCAATTCTTCTTGAATAAAGTATTTCTTCCTTAGTACCTTATGTTCTTGAGTTTATAGAAAACTAGCCTGCTGTGCCATCAAAGACTTTAGAGACTAAATGGAAATTTAGCCTTCCTTGTGAACTCTGTCAATGGAATACTTAAGTATTTCAAGGATCCATAATTCCATCTATGTTAGGAACCTGATTGCTTAGCTATAAATGGCAGTATTCTAATTTTCAACTGACATTGAATTACTCTGTTTGGAACGTGGGAATAACAAATCACCCTTCCTCCACTCAGCTCCAGTCATAACAATAGGTGGACTCCAGTGAGTCATGTTAACTAGATTGAAAATATTTTTTCTTCCTTTCTTTCTTTTTAATCAGGGCAGAACCCTTTTGATTAAAAATCAACAATTACTCAAGGTATGTGTGCATTGGGGGAGAGGTGGGGATACTACTTCCTTTGGTGCTCAGTGATCTCAAAGCAAAAGGTACAAGGTTGCCTCTAATCCTTAGGACGGGGAACTTAAGGGTCTGGGGCATAGTGGGTAGAATTTAAGGAAAGTCCTCTGAGGTGGCTCTTTTTGTTGATTCTCTCCTTTTTGGTTGGCAAAAGCATTGCTTTCTTGGCTTGTCCTTTCTCTTCACCTAGAGGAGGAAATATCAGGGAGCATAATGCCTATTTATATCCTCCATGGGCAGTGTTAAATAGAAGTGCCACTCTCCCTATTTGGCAAAGAAGCAATTAATGGTCTCTCTGTGTGTCTCTCTCTTGTGTATATCTCACTCTTGTTCCTCCTCTCTCTCTCACCCTTTCTCATTCTTTTCTCAGTCTCTATAGTATTCTCTCCTTCTTACACACCACACACACACACACACACACACACACACAAACACACATACCTTCCTTTGCTAGGAGTTGAGAGGTCTACATGACTTCATGTCAATGTCTGCCCAATTGGGCTCAGGAAATATAATCCAATGCCATCCTCCTTTCTAGAATGTTTGTCTTGCATCTCTATTGTTAAGGCTTATATTCTCAAAAAAAAAAAAAGGAAAGGAAAGGAAAGAAAGGAAAAGAAAAGAAAAGAAAGGAAAAGAAAAGAAAAGAAAAGAAAAAGCTATTTTGATGAATTTGCATGTTCGCAATGAGCCAGAGATCACCCGAACAGTACATGTCCTTGATAATTTTCCTTAAATTTGTCCTTGATAATTCTCATTAAATCTCTCTCCTTTTCTTCTCTCTCTCTGTCTCTGTCTCTCTCTCTCTTTCCCTCCTTCTCTCTCTCTCTCTTTCTCTCTCTCTCTCTCTTATCCCCCCCATCTCTCAAGCAAATTTGTATGTTTATTCAATGTGGATCAGCCTTCCAAGCATACCATTCTTCACTGCCAGAAAGGTCCCTAGGTAAAGAGAGCGCTAACCTTTAATAACTTTTGAAGAAAAGCTGGCAGCCACTTTTTTAGAAAAAATTACATTTTCTTTTTTATTTTGAACCTAACATTGATAATTTCCATATACGAAGAAAAAAGGTTTATTTAAGAAATGCTGAACTTCTGTTCCAGACATACAGTCTCTTTTATGTGCGGGTTCTCCTTCTACCAACAAAGAGACTGCGGCCCCTCCTTGCCTTCATAAATAGTTTTATGAGTTGCTATAGCCAAAATAATCCATCACTTGGTGGCCAATCTTCTGGTGATGAGCCTCTCCACACTTAGCAAGGCTGGTCCTCACACAAGAGACACATAATCTACTGCCAGTTCTATGTTCAAAACTCTTTCCAATTTAATAGGGTCTGCCAGAGTTTACAGTCTGTTGATAATACCTTCAAGAACCCAGGGTTACCTCCGCATACCACAGTGAAACAGCAGAAAGTGGATAACAGCAATAATAAGTGAAAATGAACACAAACTTCAACTTCTAAAATGACTTTCACTGGCCAAAGTGCACAAGCTAGGGAGGCTTAAAGGTACATTCAACTGTATACATTAAGTTAATATAATCATTAAGTTTATATGGCAACCTCATTTTGGGCACTGTTATATTAAGTTTACCTTTAATTTTCTTTGTTAAAGAAGAAAAAGAAAAACAACTTTCAACTTTGTACCAACAGGTAGAATTTTACATATCTACCATTTATGGGCCTAGACTGTGGTTTCAGCTCGACAGCATATTTTTTTTTCTGACTTTCTAGGCTATAATGTAATGTGCAACAAAGACTGTATTATACCGTAAGAGTCGCATCTCTGAAGGAAGGATGGTACATACCACATGTCAAAATGGACTGCTTTTGTCAATTCTCATCGTATGGCTCAAGAAAGGGAAATCCCTTAGAGACTATTTAGAGAGAGGCCTGAATAACTTTTCAGACCTCAGGTTTAAAGGGAACTGTCTTTTACTGAAAAGGTCTCACATTGCTTCACATTACTGTCAAGAGGGCAAAGACATGAAGCTCTGTAGATCTCAGGATAAGACTGCTCTTGGCTAAAAGAACTTAAGAGGAGTAGAGAAAGCAACTTCATTCAACAGGAGAAGAGTGAAAAGATTAGAGGAATAGACAACATATAGAAAGCAGACTTTTCCCTAAGGAGACCACAGATATTAAGGCCCATAGTCCAAAGACGGGAGTCATCTTAGACACATGGATTTTATTCCCTACACACGTACCTCATTGCTAGGTTTAGCTAAGTGTGCACCCACTCTCTGCCATGGGTACTGTGAGCATTAGTGAGAGAATATGGCACATGTTTATGGGTGGATTGTTGTGTTTTGACTGTCTCTGCTTTTGTTTTCTACTTAGTACCGGCATACCTTGGAGATATAGCGGGTTCAGTTCCAGACTACTACAATAAAACGAATATTGCAATAAAGTGAGTCACATGAATTTTTTGGTTTCCCAGTGCATGTAAAAGTTATATTTATACTATACTGTGGCCTATTAAATGTGCAATAGTATTGTGTCTTAAAAAATGTACATACCTTAATTTAAAAATGCTTTATTGCTAAAAATTGCTAACCGTCATCTGAGCCTTCAGCGAGTTGTAATCTTTTTGCTAGTGGAGGGTCTTGCCTGGACATTGATGACTGCTGACTAGTCAGGGTGGTGGTTGCTGAAGGTTGGGGTTGCTGTGGCAATTTTGTAAAATAAGACAGCAATGAAATTTGCCACATCAGTTGATTTTTCCTTTCATTTGAATACTTAGAGGCCATTGTAGGGTTATTAACTAGTCTAATTTCAATGTTGTTGTGTCTCAGGGAATATAGTGGCTGGAGGAGAGGGAGAAAGACTGGAACAACCAGTGGTGGAGCAGTCAGAACACATACAACATTTAATGATTAAGTTTGCTGTCTTATATGGGCATGGTTCATGGTGCCCTAAAATAATTACAACAGTAACATCAAAGATCACTGATCACAGATCACTGTAACAGATATAATAATAATAAGAAAGTTTGAAATGTTGTAAGAATTACCAAAATGTGACACAGAGACATGATGTGAGCCCATGTTGTTAGAAAAATGGCACCTATAGACTTGCTGGATGGCAGGATTGTCACAAATCTTCAATTTGTAAAAAAAAAATGCAGTATCTGTGAAGCATAATGAAGTAAAGCACAATAAAACAAGGTGTGCCTATAAACAGTATGATTATTCTTGCTTTTGCCTTCTTATCTAGTAGATGTTTCATATCTAAGAGTTCATGGTGCCATCATGGCTGATTCGTTTAAGTGGGAAGCAGACTAGCATTTTCTGCTGCAGCTGCTGCTGGATGATAGATAATCCAAGTGGATAAAGATTATAATCAGGAAATAACCTTTATTAAAATGAATTACTTTTTATGATAAGTAAAAAAAGGTTAAAGTATTTTCACTCATGCAATAACTTTCGGATCGATAATATTTCAAATAATTTTTCAAATAATTTTATTATAACTTCATTAATATGATCTCTGCCAGAACCTATATCTGGTAGTACATAATCCTTCTTTAAAACGTGTATATACATATATGCACGTATACATATATACATATGTGCACATATATACATACATATGAGTAATTTTCTCTCTTTTTTTCATCCAGCTATGTTTAGTAAAGAATTTGTAAAGAATGATTTTAAAGGTAATAGAGTTATCCTATTGAAAAAAACAACACAGTAATGATTAAGTATAATCAGCTCATTCAAAGTAGGTTGAACTCTTTCATACTTTTGGCATCCCTCTCATTTCTGTCCACTGAGAGAGGAAAGTCACAAATCTCTGAGTTAATACGGGTTTATCTTACTCAGAGTAAACATACAAAAATATGTCCCCACCAATATGGAAGATATTACAGACAAGGAGCAGGAGACCTAAAAAGACAGACTCACAGTCTAGAAAGAAAAATCTATAACTGTGAGGGAAAGTTTTAAACTATTTTTTAAAGGAGATTCAGAGAAAGTTAAAGGGACAAGTAGAAGAAAAACAGACTCGGCCCAAGGGAGTTCCATGTTCCTGAGTCATAAAAGCCTTCTGGTTTCCCCTTGTCTGGAAACATTGTCCACAGTGCTAGGAACAATATGCTGTTATTTTTAGTTTCGAAGAAAACAACCAGGAAAACAAATTCAGGGGAGAATTCTGTAAGAAGAGGAGAGTGGTTCTCTTTGCATAAAAATAATGAGGTTGAATGGAGAGAGAGGAAAAATACCAGAGCGAGGAAAAGTTAATAATACATTTGATCCTCTAGAGAAAAGGAAAATCTACCATCCTAGACCACTTCTTCACCTATAATTATGGCTCTCTCAAGTTATGCCTGTCTCCTAAATAGTGTCAGTTATTTATCTATAGGAGTATTTTTTAAAAATCTATATTTTCTTTCATCAATTCAATTAGAAAAGTATTTATTGAATCCCTACCATATGCTTCCCTTCCAATTCTGATAGACAGAAGACATCGATTTTTTTTTTTTTAAAGCAACAATGATCCTCTGGTCATCTATAGCTCTCAAAACACATTCCCAAGAATGCCATTTTCACGAAGTGTTATTCCACAGACAAGATAACTTGGGGCTCAGAACAGTCACTTAACTTATCAAAATACAATTTTAGTGTGTAAATATATATAGATATATGTGTTTCTATATCCATGTGCTTTACCATAGGCAGTATGGCATAATTGATAGAAAGCTGCCCTCAGAGCCACAAAGACATGGGTTCGAGTCCTGCCTCTGACACATACTGGTTCTGTGACTCTGGGTAAATCATTTCACTTCTCAGCTCTCTAAGACCATCAGTGGCAGAGAGGGTACCAGATTGCATTGGTAGAAAGAGCTTCCTCAACTGGGAGTTCCCTATGTCAATGAAATAATAGGTCTAGGTTCTATCCCTGCAGTAAAACCTTACTAACGTAGACTGATTTTTAAGCCAGAACTGTATGAATTCTTAATTGAATGATGTACCAGAGAATATGAAATATGCAAGTATATACTATAATTCAAATTAACCTACATTCCCTTATATTTGTTGTTCAGTCATTTCAGTTGCATCTGACTGTGACCACTTTGAGGGTTTTTTTTTGTGGCAAGGATACTGGGGAGATTTGCTATTTCTTTCTTCAGCTCATTTTACAGATGAGGAAACTGAGGCAAACAGGATTAAGAGACTTGCCCAGGGTCACACAGTTAGTAAATATCTGAGGCTGGATTTCAACCCAGGTCTTCCTGATTCCAGGCCTGGCACTCTATCCACGGTGCCATCTACCTCCCTTCTATAACACCTTAAATAATTTGATTTAATAGTGATTATATCAGAATCATCAATCAATCAATAAACATTTATTTAGCATCCACTACGAACCAGACATTGTGCTAAGCTCTGGGGATACAAAAAGAGGCAAAAGAAATCTCTGTCTCAAGGAGCTTACAATCTAATGGGGGGAGACAATGCAAACAAATATATACAAAGTGAGAATTATTTTATCCTTATCATATTCATTGCTTATGCACACTAATTTTTTGGACTATACTTTAATTTCAATAGGATGGAGAACTCTTAGAGTGGAAATTCTCTATACCAGTTCAGATCAGTACTTGTTCTGCAACTTATAGTCTTAAAGGGTTACCTAGGTCACATAGGGATTAAACCACTTCCCAAGGATCACATAACCAGTATGTGTAAGAGAAGGATTTGAACCCATGTCTTTCTGAATCTAAGGCCAGATATCCATCCCTGACATGATGCTGCCTCTCTATGTGTAAACAAACTTTTCTAAATCAGAGTGCTATTCTACCCCTGACTAGGCTCTGAAACCTACAGCTGGAAATGATATCAGAAACACCTTCCCTAACACCACCCAAAATGACTGAACTATCTTTACCATACCACAATTCCCTTTAAAGGAAGACTAGGTGATTCATCTAATGCCACAACTTAGTTAACTCATCCAAAGCCATGCAGCTAATTATTGACAGTCAGAGAACTATGAAAGTCCAGATCATCTAAATCTCAGGTCAATGTTACTTCTACTATCTGATATTCTATAAGTGAAACATATACTTGTTACACCCATGTTTCTCCTCTCAGGATGTCAAGCAATTGCTCCAACGTGTTACATATGTCCTAACCACCAGGTGGTACAAAAAGTTTGAGTTAGGAGAGAAGTGATTATTTTTCTATTATAGTAACAACTAATTATTAAATTAGGATTAAGTTTTCTTCTATTTCCTCATTCAGGGACCAGTCCCTTTAAGTCATTCAGCCAGTATCTGAAGGATAAGGCCGATAGATGAGATTGGCCTAATCCTGGAAGTATTAATACCTCCATGATTTTGGGCAGGACCCCACCCAACTAGGAGACCTTACTTTTGTTTCTAGTGTAAACTGAATCTAATCTAGGTGAATTCCAGCCCCAAAGCATCAAGTCTATGCCCTTGTACTCCTCCATTGGAGTCTAAGGTAACCCAGCTCATGAAGAAGAAAACCAACCAGAGTTGCCTGGGTAGAGATGGATTTCTTTATCCAGATTGCTGAAGGAGCCTGAGTCTCATAATCAAGCCATGTTCTCAGCAGGAAGAGCTGAAGACTTTTAGCCTACCTCCTCATTAATATGTCTACTCCCTCATTAATTGTTCACCAATCAATGTTGATTTTTACCTATCAGGAGCACCCCCTTTTCCAAAGGTATTTAAGCATTCAGTGATCTCCATGGTTGGGTCTTTGGTTGTTGAGAGAGACCAATGATACCAATTTATTGATTATTAGCTGGCCAAATTAATAAATCAATTAATTACCCAGAAACTCTATCTCTCAGGATTTTCACTTGTCACAAGTTACATCATCTTACTTCAACTAAGCATGCACAAAAGTGCCTTTATCTCCATTCTTTCCCCAGTGCCAGGTTTCTTCCTAGCTCCCATGTCCTGCACTGTACTCACTATGCTATCTAGGTAACTATGAAATCATAGATCTCATCCTTATCCCTATGAATAGGGACTGAGAGATGAGAAAATAGAGACAACAAACATGAGTTACTAAGAGTTTGAAAGTGGGGGAAAATAGGAAAACATCTTAGGTCTGTGATAGGAGATCTGGTCAATGGGAATCCTATGTTCAGATTATATGGCAGCTCTTGGCTGCCAAATCTGGTCCTGTTTCCTGTATTTATGATGTGTGTGTGTTTGTATGTGTGTGAGAGAGAGAGAGAGGGAGAAAGAGAACATTTATTAAGTGCTTATTGTGTGCAGATACACTGGAAATATAAATATAAGAAAACAAGATAGTCCTTACTTTCAAGGAACTTCCTGTAATGTAAAAGAGAACTGGAAATGGGGGCGAGGGGAGAGGAGAAGGGCAGGTGTGGTTTAAGAGTATGGGGACAAGGCAGTCAGAAGGGAGGTAGAGCACCTCGGAGAAGGAATTGAGCTAAGAATAAAGATAGCAGCATGGATGGGGCCCCATATGAAATATTAATCCCAGTTAAAGGACTCACCAATTAGAAGGGCAGACCTCAGGGTAGAATCACACTGAGGTAGACAAGGAAGCAGTGGAGAGGTGAAGCAGTTCAGAGAGCTTATCGGGGAGCTCATATGGCATGAATTCGTATGGCATGAATTTGATGTCCTTTGCCAATCAAATGACCCTCCTCTATATGGTCTATGGAGGAAATAATTTTTAAGAATACAAAGTTGGGGAGCCGCTAGGTGGTGCAATGGATAGAGTACTGGCCCTGGAGTCAGGAAGACCTGAGTTCAAATCCAGCCTCAGACACTTGACACTTATTAACGGCGTGACCCTGGACAAGTCGCTTAACCCCAATTGCCTCATCAAAAAGAAAAAAAAGAATACAAAGTTGGGAAGGCTGGCTAGACTAGACAAAGTACACAGAGAATAAATGCATGCTGTAGACCACACGATCTTACATGCATTCTATAATGTAATCTTTTTTAAAATTCATTTTTTTATTTTATTTTCAGCACTGAATTCTCTCCCTCTTACTCTTCCACTCCCACTGAAAAAGCAAGAAAAACAAAACAAGGCACAACTTTATAGTCAAGAAAAACAAATAGCCACATTAGTCATACACCCACCCACCCCCACCAAAAAGAAAAATTAAAATAACCTCTATCAGCACTCTGAGTCTTTCACCTCCCTATCAGGAGGTAGGAAACCTTCACCATGGTCCTCTGGAATTGTGGCTGGTCATTGTGTAGATCAGAGTTCCCAAGTCTTTCAAAGTTCTTTGTCTTTAAAATATTGTTGTTATTGTATACATTTTTCTACTGGTTCTGCTCACTTCACTTTGCATAAGCTCATACAGATCTTCCTAGGTTTCTCTGAAGTCATTTGCTACAGCACAATATTCCATCATATTCATATATCATATCTTTTTGAGACATCCACCAATTGATGGATACCATCTCAATTTCCAGTTCTTTGATGCCACAAGAGGAGCTGCTAAAATATTTTTGTACATACAGGTGATTTTCCTCTTTCTTTGATCTCTTTTGAGTATAGACCTAGTAATAGTAACACTGAGTCAAAGGGTAAGCACAGCACCCTTTCCAGAATGGCTGGACCAGTTCACAGCTCTGCCAGTAGTACATTAGAGAAGATAATATAAGGAAAGGAAAATATCAAAAGAATGGAAAAAATAATGGACAATATAAATATTCAAAAAATGTTAATGAAGAAGATATCAGTAACTTCTGACCCATTTAGTTGGAAAATACTTCATGAGAAAATACAGGGACATATTAAGGGCATTATTGATGGAAATGTGAGAAAGCAGAATTTCACAAATGATTTTGTCTTTGATTAAAAAGCAAAAACAAACCTTGTCCTTTGGCAAACAATCATGTGCTTATAAAGGATATAGTCACTTACTTACCCCAATTAAAGTCTATATTCCTTATTTACCAAGGGCCATCTCTAGTCACCCAGATCTTTATCTTGCCACTTGACCTAGATGGCTCTGGAGAAGAAAGTGAGGCTCGTAACTTTACACAGCCCTCCCTCACTTAAATCCAATTCGCTTGCCAAGTCATGGTATCACCTTCCTGATGTCATGGTCCTCTTTGAGAATGAAGGACAAACAACAACAACAAATGATTTTATAGGACACCATATTTTCACAGTCATACAACTGACTGAAGGCTGCAGCAAATTCATCGTTCCATAGTATGTTATTTGTGTACCCCACAAAAAAGCATTTTACCTAGGGGAGAGAACCATATCTTTAAAACAGGCTCTTCTCCAAAGAGGAGTCTTTGGTGAAATCTGGTAATATCATACAAAAAATATCTTGATAAATGAAACCAAAGGTAATTGGGTTTAATTACTCTCTGGTCAATAAAATCAAGCAATCAAGGAGTGGAAAAGACAGGGAGAAGCATCCTCATCAATGATGTTTCTGGGAGTCATAGAGAATGCCCTGCCTAGTGTCTAAATGGAAGAGAGTTTCCCTATAAATGGTAAGGTTCTCCAGATGCACAGTTGACATTGTACTGATTGAATGACACCCCATAACCTTACAGGGCTTCCTCAGTGAGGAAGATATTGGCCTAACAGTTCATATAGAAGAGGGAAAAAGGAAGTAAATGCCTATTGTCCAGACTATAACATTCATTTAGATGGATCAAGCAATCAATCAGCAAATATTTATTAGGCACCTACTATATTCCTGACAGGTACTGTGCTAGGCACAGGGGATATAATAGAAGTACAACAGGTTTTGCCTTTAAAAAGTTTATATTCTATTGGGGAAGAAGGGATAAAATGTATACCTATAAGTATATATAAAACTTACACAAGATAAATATAAGGTAGTTTTGTTAGGAGAGGCACTAATAGTTGGGGAATAGTTCATTTAGTTAGTAAATTAACATAGATGATGTTTAATTTTTATTTCACTAGAATTTCAGGTGAAAATTGTGGATTTTTTTTCAAAAATTTTTGTTACATTTTTAAAATTTAAATCTTCCTGTCTAGGAGAGGCCCTATAGATGGACAATAATAGAACAACGATAGAAATGAAACAGTATGAAGAGAGCAAGGTGCATTGCATTGAGGAAATAGTGAGTGCTTTTAATAATCCTAAGCTTCTCCTTGGCTCAAATACTCATTTTCTTAACACCAATATTCTCCCTGTGATGGTTTATTGTTGTGGTTTCTCATAAATTACAATCTCTGAAGAATCCAAGTGGTGGATAACCCAAAGAGTATGGGGGTGGATATAATCAGGTTACCTTATATTTCCAATGGAGACTTATGCAAAAGTAGCACAAAGGCCAATGACATAGGAAATATATGATCAGAAAAGGAAATTTAGCCAGAAACAAGTGTGCTGCTCTATAGTCTCCTGGATATTGCTGTCCAGGCCTGCTCTTTGCTTTCAGTACTCCTCATGTGGCCATGGTCTTTACCACCCCCAGTCTCTGACCCAGCTAATATCCTTGCCTAAGGCATTGCTAGACTCTCTGAAAGAACCAGAGTCTCTATTCTAGGACCAGCCTGCCCAGTTCTAAGCCCCTGGAGTCTTGGCTCTTAGGCCAACCATCTGACAAGGAGCAGAATTCCAGCTCCAGACACTAAATTTTCTCCCATTTTGATTCACCTGGACCCAGAAGGTTGGGGTTCTAGATGGAATGTCTTTGAATTTCTCTCTTGGGCATCATGAAAATATGTTTCTTATGGCCATAAGCTTCTGATGCAAGATTCCATTACACTGAAGAGTGGTGGGGAGAGGGATAAGAGGGAAAAAACTCTCCTATTCCCTCTGTGAGAGGTGCAAGTAGGTCTTGAATTCTTCTCCCATAGTCTGTGCTTTCTTCCTGATTAACTCACCAGGTTTAATTACCCTTCATTAAAATTCTCAGTCTGTTCCATTTGGTGGTATAAATGACTGGAGAAAAGGCACCAGAACAATCCATGTATAAGGGGAAATTTATTATCTTTTCTAATCCTCAGCCTCATTGTATGAAGCTTTCATATACAAATGGGTTGCACAAAGTTCAGCACCCTTATTTTCATCAATCATACTTGAGGACTCAGTGGATAGAAGGAGAGTTTCTTTGATTAACTCCCTAATTTATTTGGTTGTTTCAGTCATGTCCAGCTACGACTCCATTTGGGGTTTTGTTGCCAAAGATACTGGAGTGGCTTGCCATTTCTTACTCCAGTGCATTTTACAGATGAGGAAACTGAAGCAAACAGGGTTAAGTGACTTGCCCAGGGTCACACAGCTATTAAGTATCTGAGGCTACGTTTGAACCCAGGAAGATACGTCTTCCTGACTCCAGGTCCAGCACTCTATTCACTGCCCCAATCCCCTAATATACTAATACACTATTATTATTGGTTGGGTTGCCCAAAACTACCTTACCTCACAGGCATGGTGTTATGATAAGTCTTAAAGAAGCATTTGAATAGAACTTATTTTTATTATTTCTTCTGAACATACAGCTTGAACATATCAGAATAAGCAAGAACCTGTGGTAGTTTTTATTCTTCTGAATTTGATCAAGTAACTTTAGTAAAAAAAAAAAAAGAAGAAGAATAGAATAGATAACATGAATAAGTAACCAAGAACAGAATACATACAAGGTCGTTCATATAGTGGGACTTAATTGGATGTAGGCTCAATACTATGGAGTAACCCTAATCCTACTAAACTTCATCAGGTAACTGAGAAGCCCGGTCCCAAGCCAGCAGAGGCACTCAGGGAGCCACTCATCCATGAACCCTACCCTCCTTCCCCGAATTTCTGGCAGCTGCTCTCAGATTCTACGATGTTGTATTGAGTGTAATTATCCCTAGTTAAGTAACTGCACAAAAGTGACATCAAGTTCCAAGACCTATTCCAACCATAACTTCTGTTCAAGCCAACTGCTATGGAGGGAGGTCTCTGGTGACTCTGTCCTTGGCCCTGTCCTGGTCAATGTTTTTAATCAAGGCTTGAATGAAGACAAAGAAAGGATCCTCATCCAATTTGCAGATGAGTCAAGGCTGGAAGGGAGAACCAGGATGACAGAATCAGTTTTTAAAAAGATCTTGACAGGCTAAAAGTAAAAGCTGAAACCAATAGGATGAAATGCAGTAGAGACAAACACAAAGTTATGCCTTCAGGTTAAAGAAACAGTAGATTGAAAGATCACAAAAAGAAAGCTAACTTCCGATTAAGTAAAAAACTAATAATGATCCTGGAGCACAGGACATAAAACATATTCCCCTTTTCTTAGGAGAGCAGAAGAGGACTGACTATAGGAGCAAAATCATCAGGCATCACTTGTATTGGTTGTTTCTACTTGTTTTTCTCTTTAACTAGGGAGGTTTTGGTTTCAAGGTAGGAAAGGTGATAAAAGGTATAAATTACTGTGCTGTAAAAGCAAAGGAGAATAGAAAATAAACCTGTGATTTCTTTGGCATAGGGACCTCCTGCAAGAAGAAACACCCTCCACCAAATCAGGTTAGCACTTTCTCTGCAACTTGTAGTCTTAAAGAGTTTTACTGAGAAGTAAAAGGATTTTACTCTAGGGTCACACAGAGGCAGGGGTGGCCTTGAACTAGCTTAAGGACTTTCAAGTTGATTGTTAAATTTTCAATATGACCATCTGTACTTTGAAAATTGGTAAACCCAAGCTCAGATTCTTAAAATCTAGCCACTGCTGGGATTCTTATAATCTAGCAACTGCTTAGATTCTTATAATCTAGCCACGGCTCAGATTCTTAAAATCTAGCTGATGAGGATGGGATCTAGACCCCAGAAAGGAAAAACCCTGGACTTTCCCACATGACCAAATCTCTGGCCTTCACCTGAGGCTATACTCCCATCAACTGGCCTTTCATTGTGGCTACACCCCGTCTCCCCTCCATCGTCTTACCTCCCTATGGCACCTGGCCATTTCCCACCCTTAATCCTAGCTAGGCTCCATTCTCCCTTGGCCATGTGGTCCAGGTCCCAAGAGTTCTGTTCACCCCAGTTTACTGGCCACTCCTAGGTCCCTCCCACAGTCTTTCTGTATATAAGGTCTACCTTGTCTCCATTAAGATGCTCAAATTCTTAAAATCTAGCCACTGCTGAGATTCTTAAAATCTAGCCAATGCTCAGATTCTTAAAATCTAGCCAATGCTCAGATTCTTAAAATCTAGCCACTGCTGGGATTCTTATAATCTAGCCACTGGTCAGATTCTTAAAATCTAGCCAATAGCTTATGTTCAGACTCCTTAAGAGTCTGACCAATATGATGGAGGTTCTAATAAACCTTGTCTTTGGCTGAAAGAAGACTTGGGTCGAATTCTTTCGGGCAGGACTTGCGTTTTGTGATTTTGGGGTCCCAGGACCCCTAAACCCCTGAACTGCATAATTTTGTGGCCCATACGGGGAAACTGCCTAACCCCAAGTTCTTCTCCAGCCAAGACTATGTAAGCCTCTTCTCCCTCCCTTTCTTGTGCTGCAGTTGGGTTGCTCTCCAAGCACCAAGGCCTGGAGGTACTTTTTTGGTAGACAGTTACAAAGCTATCTCAAACTCGGCCTGACACTTTCAGGCTCTCGGACCACTGGGTCGGTTCAAGGCCATGGACCTGGGTACTTCTTCTGCAGCATAGAGGACAAGGATGGACACCCTATCTGGAAGTGTATGATCAATTCTGTTAATTCCCTCAGCACTAGGGAATTGTGGAAAACTGCAGTCACTTTTTGGTTTCCTGAGGCTTACTTACTCCCTTCCCTCTACACCTCTGAATCCTCTTTCATGGAGGTTACGGGGGAAAGTTAGAACAGCTAAAAACATCTTGGCAGATTCTGGAGGTTTTGTGATTGATCATTAAGGAGTTTAGAACTCCTCCTTACCACCGTGGTCACTCTTTTCTCCCACTCCCTTTGCTTGAGTCAAGAGGGTATCTGTTAACCCCTCTCATAGGAGAAGAGAGTTTTCACCCTTTACCCTTCACTTTTGATTTCACCCTCCCCCACCTGGGAAAGGAAGGAGATGGGAGGGGCAGCAGCTACAGCATGGGCCCCACAGGCAATGGCCTTTGGCCCTGGGGCAGCCTTTGCCTGGAAACATCACCCAGGTTCAGCACATCCTGCTCAAGGTAAAGAAGCTGGCCTCTAAACTTGGGTAAGCACACTCCTTTAAATTTGTAGTTTTAACTGTTAATGATGAGATGTTGATTCTCTGTGTAAAGTAATGTGGAAGCGCATTTAACAAAACTGAAGTTACCCTATTGGTAATGGGTTTGTTTCGAGTTTCAGATTGGTGAACTTTCTGTATCAGTTATGTCAAGCAACTTTTCATAATTTGGTTACCGCTAACATAATTTAGCTATTGTGGGTTATTGTTTTAATGTGTAAACTAGCCAAAAAGTTTGTTTGGGTTATGTATGGCTTGCTGAGAATTTTGCAAATGTATAGAAATTTCTAATGATTGGCTTTTTACACCAGGACAAATTTACATTTGAGATGTGAATCCTGGAAAAGTTTTTCCTAAGGTGTGATTAGTAAAACTTGCTGTTGGAGGTAAAAGCTCATTGGATTTTATATTGAGTTGTCTGATGGGTCATAATCCATCGATATTCAGTAATCCACCGTCTGAGAGAAATGCCACAAGTTACTCAGAAAAGGTGATACTGGTGGGTAGTCAGCATCAGGAAAAGCTGAGAGGACAATTTTAGCCTCAGTCTAAGATGGGATCCTCCTGGCTCAGTTCCCCCATTATGTTCCTTTGAAAGGGAATGTTATACACCTGGCTATTCCTGAGTCTGGCTATGAGGTGGATTTGATACTGCATGGCTGGAAATCTGAATCCAAACAGAGCTAAGGATGTTTTATCCTCTCAAAGTTGGGCCTTAAATCTAGTCCCTGCTTTATATCTGGGCCCTGCAGTTTTTTCTGTGGGATTTATGTCTTCCAGACTATGAGCCATTCATCTACAGTTGGTAGCAAACGGCGAGTACCAGTCAATGTCCCCACATCATGCCCTGGATGCAGCCTGTGCTTAGCTCCAGTCAACTTCCTGTTTGGGTCCCCCTTGAGGCAGGGACAGCTCTATGCCCCTTGCCAGCAAGAAGCAGTTTCTGAAGCTGAGACCTTCATTCCTTACTCCAAAAGAATTTGGGTCCCATTTGTTTGAGGGGGAATGATGGGGTTGAGATCTGGGCCCCAGAAAGGAAAAACCCCAGACTTTCCCACATGGTCAAATCTGGCATTCCCCTGAGGCTATAATCTCATCAACTGGACTTTCATTGTGGACCTCCCTATGGCCCCAGGCCATTTCTCCATTCTCCCTTGGCTGCCTGTGATCCAGGTCCCTGGAATTCTATTACCTCCTAGACTACTTGGCCACTCCTAAATCCCTCCCATAGTCTTTCTATATATAAGGTCCATCTTGCCTCCATTTAGATGCTCAGATTCTTAAAATCTAGCGACTGCTTAAATTCTTAAAATCCAACCATGGTTCAGAGTCTTATAATCTAGCCACAGGCTCAGATTCTTAAAATCTTGCCACTGCTTACTCATGTTCAGACTCTTTAAGAGTCTGCCCAATATGATGGATGTTCTAATAAACCTTGTCTTTAGCTGAAAGAAGGCTTGGGTCGAATTCTTTTGGGCAGGACCCGAGTGTTGTGATTTTGGGATTCCAGCACTCCTGAACTCCTAAACCGCATCATGGTGACATATTTAGTTTCTTTTTTTTTTTTAATAATTATTTACTTAAGGAGTGGCGTCGCCTCCACGAGGATGCGGTGAGGGAGGCCACGGCTACCGCGGGAGGGGACCGAGGCAACGGGAGCGGAGGCAGCCAAGCGGGGCTCGGTATGGTGCCCCGGACCGAGGGCGGTCTGGTGGCCGACGTGGTCTTCGTCATCGAGGGCATGGCCAACCTGGGACCCTACTTCGAGGGGCTGTGGAAGCACTACCTGCTGCCGGCCATCAAGTACTTCGATGGGGGCCCCCCAGCCGAGACCGACTTTGGAGGAGACTACGGGGGCACCCAGTACAGCCTGGTGGTGTTCAACACCGTGGGCTGCGCTCCTGAGTCCTACATCCAGTGCCACGCGCCCACCAGCAGCGCTTATCAGTTTGTCACGTGGCTGGACAGCATCCAGTTCATGGGTGGGGGCGGCGAGAGCTGCAGCCTCATCGCAGAGGGGCTGAGCACGGCCCTGCAGCTCTTCGATGACTTCAAGAAGATGCGGAAACAGATCGGCCAGACGCACCAGGTCTGCCTTCTCATCTGCAACTCGCCCCGGTACCTGCTGTGGGCCGTGGAGAGCTCCACGTACTCTAGCTACCCCACCGAGAGCCTTGTGCAGAAGATCAGGGAGCGAGGCATCCACTTCTCCATCGTGTCCCCGAGGAAGCTGCCAGCCCTGCGGCTCTTGTTTGAGAAGGCGGCTCCCCTTGCGAAGCTGGAGACGCAGCCGGCAGACGTGAGCCAGGACCCGCGGCACATGGTGCTGGTGCGAGGCCTCGTGCGGCCTGTCGGTGGAGGTTCTGACCCAGGCCCCCTCCAGCCCAAGCAGCCCGTGCCACTGCCTCTGGCACCACCCCCTGGGACCTCCCTGTCGGCAGCGCCCCCCCCAGCCCCTGCCCCCCCCTACGTCTCCCAGCCTTACCAGGTGTCCAGTAACCTCAGTGCCACCCAGGTGGCTCCTCAGAATGCGGTGGATGCTGCCAAGAACCAGAAGGCAGGACTGGGCCCACACTTCTCGCCCATCAACCCTCTGCAGGCAGTGGCCCCAGGAAAGGTGCCCCGCCCCCGTTCAGCCAGGCCCCAGGCCCGCCGCTTCCTCCTGGGCCCCCTGGGGCTCCCAAGCTGCTTCCTGCCTCCCAGCCCAGCCTGGTGGCAGCAGTCGCCCCCGGGCCTGGGCTGGCCCCTCCTTCCCAGCCTGGAGGGCCCCCCATGGCTGGCCCCGTGGCTGCAGCGGGGGTGAGTGACACAAGCCCTGATCAGTTGGGAGGCCCCGCACTCGGGGCTGGGCAGCAGTCAGTCACTAACAAAGTCCTGGCATGGAGTGGTGTCCTTGAGTGGCAGGAGAAGCCCAAACCAGCCTCAGTGGGTGCCAACACGAAGCTGATGGTCGCTGCCCTGCCAGGTCTATGTGAACAAGGGAGAGAACCTGAAGACTGAACAGTGGCCCCAGAAGCTGATCATGCAGCTTATCCCACAGCAGCTGCTGACCACATTGGGTCCCCTCTTCAGGAACTCCAGAATGGTCCAGTTTCATTTTACCAACAAGGATCTGGAATCTCTCAAAGGCCGTTACCATATCATGGGCAATGGCTTTGCTGGCTGCGTCCACTCCCACCACACTGCATCATGTGAGGTGTGTGTCCTCATGCTCCTCTACTCCTCCAAGAAGAAGATCTTCATGGAGCTGATCCCCAAGGACCAGAGCGGCTTCGTCAATGGCATCTGCCAGGTCATCATCAACCACAAGCAGCCCCAGGCTGGGGGTCCGCCACCCCAGGTCTCCCTCCACCACCTGCAGCCTCCAGGAGCCCAAGCCTGTTGCCTCCCCCACACCAGGGCTTGGGCCAGCCACCCTTGGGCCCAACTTTGCTGCACCCCCCACCTGCTCAGCCTTGGCCTGGACAGCTTCCCCCCACGGGCCCCTCTGCCAGGTCAGATGCTTTTGAGTGGAGGGCCCAGGGGTCCAGTGCCCCAGCCTGGTCTGTAGCCCCCAGTGTCATGGAGGAGGACATTCTAATGGACCTCATCTGAGATGGGCCCCCAACCTAATAAAGCTTCCTCATTCCCCCCACAAAAAAATTTATTTGCTTAAATGTGTTTTGCACAAGTATAAACATTTGTAATAGGTTTTGTTTTTCCTGCCTTCTCATTGGGTAGGGAGAAAATTCGAAACTGAAAAAAATAAAGAATAAAAAAGTCTCTGTGCTTAAAAAAAATTGGTAAACCCCACAAATCAGGGCTTAATTTATTGTTATCTTGACTATATAGAATTAGTAAAGTGATGGAGAAAATGTTCATAATGGAGATTAAACTTGGAATTATGACATGTGGACATTTTCTTTATCAGAGAGCTACTTGTGGAATATTTACCAGCACATTCCTGGTTAGAGGAAAGACTTGAACCTAAATCTTCCTAACTCCAAGACTCACTCTCTGTTAGTCATGACATAATGATTCAGTGCAAAAGCAAAAAAAAAAGCCAAGGCAGCTAGGTGGGGCACAGTGGATGAAGCACCAGACCTGGAGTCAGGAAGACCTGATTTCAAATCCAGTCTAACCCTGGGCAAGTCACTTAACCCTGTTTGCCTCAGTTTCCTCATTGTAAAATGAGTTGGAGAAAGAAAAGGCAAACCACTCCAGTATTCTTGTCAAGAAAACCCCAAATGGAGTCATGAAGAGTTGGACAGGACTAAAAATGACTGAACAATCAAAAATATTTTTTTAAAGAAAAGAAATAAGGTTAGAAAAAGATTTTCTTTCTGTTTTCTATATATTTACAAAAGGAGATCATTCTGCACTCTTTTAAACACTGACAGGCTAATAATGTTCTTTCTCTTAAACTAAAACAGAGACAGACTCACTCATCTTCTGGCCTTGTACTGGGTCAATGTGACAAACTACCTCTTTGGGGAAATAGATATACAATCATTTGTTGGCTTTGTACTGGGCCAATGGGACAAAATACTGCTTTTGGGAAATAGATCTACAACCATCATTTGGCCAGTTTTTGAAAAAGAAATATCAATGGGTGGAGGAGATGTGGTTTAATAGCAAATTATTTGAAAAATAATGATGCATTATACTATATTGTCTCTAAGGTCCCTTTCAGCTCTGGCATTCTATGACCTACCTGGGGATTTAACATACAAGTCCCAGTAACATACAGCTACTCTTTATAAGCACATGGGGGAGAAGAATCTAGATGTGAAAGCAGAGGTTATAGCTGGGCATGGGATAGGGAGCACAGTCCCTCATTAGCCAGCATACAGCTTTGCCATGAAAGAAAGGCCTGCTATTGTAGGATGAAAGGAACCTCTAATTTGCAGCCTGACAGCCCAAATTTCATTACATATAATGTTAATTCTTTGTATTCTAAATAAATATATTTTCATAATGTTAAGAAAAAAATCCTCCCAATTCCTATTTTTCATAATTTCACAGTTCTTAATATAAATGAATTTTACATATTATAAAAGACCCATTCTATATCTATTGAAATAATTATAATTTCTATGTTTTCATACATATAATTTATGATAATTGTTTTCCTAATATTTGATATTAGGTTCATACCTAATATATATAATCATATGAATATATATTCATGAACTAATATGAACCATTCTGGAGAGCAACTTGGAACTACACCCAGAGGGCAATCACACTGTGCATACCCTAAAGAGATAATAAAAAATGGAAAAAGACCTACATATACAAAAATATTTGTAGCAGCTCTTTTGTGGTGGCAAAGAATTGGAAATGGAAGGGATGTTCATCAATTGGGGAATAGCTGAAAAAATTATGGCATATGAATGTAATGGAATACTATTGTGCTATAAGAAATGATGAGCAGGCAAATTTCAGAAAAACCTGGAAAGACTTACATGAACTGATGCAAAGTGAAGTGAACAGAACTAGGAGAACATTGTACACAGTAATAGCAACATTTTGCAGTGATCAATTATGATCAACTTAGCTCTTCCCAGCAATACAATGATCCAAGACAATTCTAAAAAACTCACAATGGAAAATGCTATCTACATCCAGAGGAAGAACTGATGGAGTCTGAATGCAAACCAAAGCATACTGTTTTCACTTTCTTTATTTTTCATTTTGCAAACTGTAATTGTTTTGCAAACTATTTCTTCTTTCACAGTATGGAAATAGGTTTTACAACATTGTGCATATATAATCTATATCAAATTGCTTTTTGGGGGAGAAGGGACAGAAGGAGAAAATTTAGAACTCAAAATTTTATAAAAAATGAATGTTAAAAATTATCTTTACATGTAATTGGAAAAAATAAGATGCTATTTAAAAAGTAATTTTTTCAACCTTTAAAATATGTAAACTGTATAATAGCATAAGCAAAAATAACACTAAAAGGCAGCTGAACTCTGATTAATAATAATGCCTAATCTTCGTCAAGGAGAACAGACAATGAATCATATTTCCTTATTCTATAGTGTATTTCCTTATCTATGGGTACAGAATGCAGATTTTGCTACCAGATGATATTGCTATATTAAAGCTGTATTGATAGGTTTTCTTCTTAACTTCCCTATTACTATTGGGGATAGCACCAACCTCCACATCATCCAGGTTAAAAATACTGGTGTTATCTTAAACTCACTCTTATTCACTTGACATTCTTAATCATTTCCCAAGTCTTGCTATTTCTGTCTCCACAAGGGCCTACACAGGTCTCTTTCTCCCTACTCACAAAGCTACCCCAGTTATTCAGTCCCTCATCACATCTCACTTGGACTATTACAATAAGCAATATTTAGACTCGGCATAGAATAGTGGATAGAGTGCTGGACTGAACGAGGAGTCAGGAAAACCTGAGTTAAAATTCTGCTTCAGACTCTTTTACTAGCTGTGTAACCTTGAACATATCATTTAAGTTGTCTTCGACTCAATTTCTTCATCTGTAGAATGACAGGATTGGGTCTGATGATCTCTAAGGTCCCTTCCAGCTCTAAATCTAAGATTCTATGACCTACCTGCTCCACTTCAATCCTCTCCTCTCTCCAAACTGTCCTTCACACAGCTATGAAAGTAATTACCCTAAAGAAAAAACAGTACCTGCCCTCAAGGAGTTTACAGTCTAATTAGGGAGATAACATATAAATAATTAGGTACGTATAATGTGTGTACACATACACACACACACAATGTGCCCAGAGTAGATAGAAATTAATCTCAGAGGAGAAAGACAAGCAGCTAGGGTGGTAGGAGGGGAAACTGGAAAAGGCCTCCTGAAATAGGCAGAATTTAAGCTGATTCTTAAAGGAAGACAGAGCTGAGGAGAGAAATCATGTTATCCCCCTGCTTATCAACTGCTGCACTCCCCATTGCTTCAAGCATCAAATATACCTCCACTTGGCACTTAAAGCCTTTCAAAATATTGCTTCTTTCTACCTTTCCAGTCTTTTTTAGACATTGGTCCCCTCCCTTACCCTCACTCTGTGATCCAGCCATACTGACCTATTCCCCATACCTGGAACTCTATCTCCCATCTCAGCATATTCACCGTGTCTCTCGTGGCAGGAAGGAACTCCTTCCTCACCTCTGTTTCTTGGAATCCCTGGCTTCCTTCAAGAATCATCTCAAATGCTAACTTCTACATGAAAGCTGTCCTCATCCCACCCTCTCTCCCTCCACCAGCTAGCGCGCTCCCTCTCATAACTACCTTCTGTTAAGCATATAGTTTATACTTTCATAGAATATACTCTTGGGTGACTATCCCAATTCACACTCACACTGGCAAGTCAGGTCCCCAGAGGGCTGATAAGGTTCATTTCTCTTCAGGGCTTTAGGGATAGTCCTGAAGGGGTGGGGGTGGGTATCTTTTTTAATGCTATACCTCACAAATCCCTACTGGGGAGCTTCTTTCCATGATTATCAATTGTTATTAATTATTCAGTCATACAATTAGCATTTAGAAAGGAGTATTAACTAAGGTAGTATGATGGGTACAATTGATACAAAACACTCCCCCAAAAGTCTGAAACACACTGTCCCACAAAGACATAAAGAACTTAGAAAGCATGTGTCAAAACAGTAACTCACATTCCCTCAAAGTCCTTTTCTGTGATTCTCCAGATGTTACTCTTTGGTATTGTCTAGCTTTTCTCCTAGGCTCTTTGTAGAGCCTTTAATCTTTAGCAAGTCTGTACTTAGCTCCCAGTGTAGATGCTGCCATTGCTAGGACACCAAATCCTCAGGTCCTCCAAATGACCACAAGGTCCTTCTCTGTAGCCAAGATTGAGTAAAGGAAGAGGCAGGAGATCTGACCCAGTCCAAGACTCTGTTCCTCCTTCCTTCCCAATTGATTTAATTCAATTAGATAAACATTTATTGAGTGCCTACCATGTGTCAGACACTGTGCTAAACTGGGGATACAATTAAGAAAAAGAAAGACAGTCTCTGCCCTCAAGAAGCTTGTAATCTAATGGAGAAGACAACATACAAAAGGAAACGAAAAAACAATGGGGGAGGGAAGAGGGGGGAGCCCAGGATGGGGGCATGTTGTCTAAACCAGACTGAACTGGTGATGGATAATGGAGAGTTACCTAGAAAGTTCTGAAAGTTCAGAGCCCTCTATAAAGGAAAGCACTGGAAGAGTTTACTATTCCATCCTTTAGCCCTCCAATCAGAAAGGAAAGGCAACTGAGATGCTGAGTATAAAAACTGATTTCACTCCTTCTCAAGAGGTTGGTTGAATCTCTTGGGCCTGAACTGACTCACTATTTTATTGACAACCCACAGGGCAAGACCAAATTTCCTCAGTCATTATGAATACTGCCTGTTAATACTCATTCTATTTCTCCCAAGGACTTTCTGAACTTAATCTAAATTCTTTGAAAGGTAGTATTTAGTATTATTATCCAAAACTTTAATTTGTTTGATTTAATCAAGGTCCAGTCTTACCTGATAAATGTGTCAGGGTTAAATAGGGTAGGTGATTTTGACCCTGGCCTTAAATTCCTTAAATATATGTTATCTCTTCATTAGACTGTAAGTTCTCCTGAGGGCAGGGACTGTTTCACTTTTGTCTTTGTATTGCCAAAGGTTAACACATGCCTGATACATAGAGAAGGATAGAGACTGAACCTCTGGTTTTTCCCCCTCTTGCCTAACCTGGCTAGGGTCTGGGTAGTAGTCCTTGGGGGAAGTGCAAGGAGGAGGCAAGGAAAAGGGCAGCCCCTGGCTTGTCCCTTAAGTCAGCTTGGCTGGAATCTGGGCAACCTAGGAGGGGAAGGCAAAAGAGAAGATTTCTCCATGACAGTTCCTCCCACCTGGCCAGCTGGGTTGGGGATTGGGCCAACTGAGGACCATCCTGGAAGAGTAAATGTAAAGCAAAGGGGAAAGGCACAAGGTGGAACATGAAACTGAAGCTACAATAACTCAAGAAAACTGAACAGAAGGTGTTCCCCATCTTCCCAGCCTCTCTCTAGGGCCCAACTTCAGATTCATATCTAATGGTATAAATTAATTCCCCTAAAAAGAATAATTTCAGTTGATTTGTATCCCCACCCACTTAAAGTCCTCAGTCTCTCTTCCCTTTTCAGTGGAACTCCCAAAGAATTCACTCATTCATCACATAAAATAAATGGAATTAAATACCAAGAAATTGAAAGTAAAATGGAATGGTGTGAGCATCAAAACCTAATGTTGTGGATCTCTAATCCCCTACTTTCTTTTCTTCATCTACCTCCTTATCCCCTCGGAAGAAACAGATGCCCCAAAAGGTCAAGTAATACCAAGGTCCTTCTAACCCAGAGATCACATGGGTTGGAGAGTGGAGGGGAAGAGAAGCACAGCTCACCACACTCTACCTCACTCCATCTCCTTTCATTGTTGGTGATGATCATCATTACAACTCACATTGTCCTTCCAGCAAAGCTTGCAACTCAAATTCTGGTCACTTTACAGGTCATTGAAGCCAATGCATGGGAAGTCAGAGAACCAGAGACTATAGAATCCGGCCCTTTAAAACGATCTGCCATAAACCAAGCATGGCCTCCAGCACATCTCCCCCCCACCTTTTAAACTAATGCTTGGTAGGGACTACCCTACAGCTATTTCATCTCTCTTTGGCACCTAGACATAAAGAAAAAACAAGGAGAAGACAAATTAGTGCTGAGCAGCTGGAGGCTACTTCAAGAAGAGATTATATATAAAATTAAATTAAAATAAACAGAAGAAAAATTTCTTACTTGTAAAACATTTTTGATACCTGCGTCATCTACTTTGGAAACCTGTGCTTTTTCTTTGGAAGGACGTTAAGAGAATAAATTACAATTCTATAATTCCCTTGCCTTTTAGCTCTTTAACTTCCCAGAACTAATTTCAATATTTTGTCTTAAAAGATTTTTCTAAATGGGTCTTTTCTTTCCCTGATTTTCATTCAGAAGTCCCCATGGACTCATGCACTACTTTCACATTTGTGGAAACTTGTTACCATTAAACTCATGTCAACACAGACAGGGTAGAAAGTACCTAGTGTCCACTCTTTTACCATCTTTCCCATATTTGGCCAATTCTGTGATTACATGGAGAAGTGTAGGATTCTGAAAGGCCCTATGTTTCACAAAAAGAATGGTTTTGTTCTTTGGGCTAATTATTTCAAATTGAGATTAAATGCCCACAGGGGCAGAGCCAAGATGGTTGAAGAAAAGCAGTAACTTGCTTGAGCTCTACCTCAAACCCCTCCAAATGCATAAAAAATGGCTCTAAACAAATTCTAGAACAGCAGTACCCACAAAAAGACAGAGTGAAACAAATTTCTAAACGAAGACAACCTGGATGGTAGATTGGAAAGGTCTTTTACATCAGGTTGGGAGAGGAGCGCAGTTCAGCGTGGGGGTGCAGGCAAAGACCAGGCCTCAGCAAACATGGAGCAGGCCTCAGGGGACTGAATCACAGGCAGCTGTGGTGGTTTCCAGGGTTCCCAACCCACAAACACCAAAGACAACTTAGAAGGTCAGTAGGAAAGGTCTGTGACCTCGATGAGAGACAAACTAGGTCCCAGCCCCAGTCCCGGTGCAATCCTGGAGTGGTGACTGCTTCCTGAGCTTGGCCCACAGACAGAGGGGGAATTGAGTGGTTGATCAGAGGGGAATTGCAAGGATCTCTCTGTTGGAGCTGAGGCAGCAATCTCTTGCTTTACCTGTGCTTAGATCTGGGTCATAGTTCTGGGTGGCAGTCCTGGGGTGAGGAGGAGCACTAGCCTGGTGGAGCTTGTATTGGCAGAGGAGAGAGAATCTCCTTCACAGTTATAAGGCAGAAAAGAGTGCTTGTGGTCACTCATAGACAAGAGCACAGGCCAGGAAAGGAGCAAACAACTTACTCTTGATCATATCACCTTGAAAGAACTGAAAATTTACAGGTCCCTAGAAGTATCTCTGAAAACAGCTGCACAAAACCCTCAAAGCTTGGAATAGTACATTCTCCACACTGGAAGCAGACCCCTACCTTAACAAAGAGTTTATAACTCAAGTAATTATCTGGGATCATGAGCAAACCTTGCAAAAAAAGTCAGACCATAGAATCTTTCTTTGATGACAAAGAAGATCAAAACATACAACCAGAAGAAGACAACTAAGTCAAAGATCTTACATCCAAAACCTCCAAGGAAAATATGAATTGGTCCCAGGCCATGGAAGAGCTCAAAAAGGATTTTGAGAAACAAGTAAGAGAAGTAGAGGAAAAACTGGGAAGAGAAATGAGAGTGATGCAAGAAAATCATGAAAAACTAGTCAACAGCTTGCTAAAGGAGACCCCAAAAAATACTAAAGGAAATAACACCTTAAAAATAGACTAACAGGGGCAGCTAAGTGGCACAGTGGATAGAGCACCAGCCCTGAAGTTATGAGGACCTGAGTTCAAATCCGGCCTCAGACCAAACACTTGACACTTACTAGCTGTGTGACCCTGGGCAAGTCAGTTAACCCCAATTGCCTAAAAAACAACAAAAAACAAACAAACAAACAAACAAACAAACAAACACAAATAGACTAACACAAATGGAAAAAGAGGTCCAAAAAGCCAATGAGGAGAAGAATGCCTTCAAAAGCAGAATTAGCTAAATGGAAAAGGAAGTCCAAAAGTTCACTAAGAAAATACTCCCTTAAAAATTATAATGGAGCAAATGGAAGCTAGTGACTTTATGAGAAATCAGGACATTGTAAAACAAAACCAAAAGAATGAAAAAATAGAAAACAATGTGAAATATCTCATTGGAAAAACAACTGAACTGGAAAATACAGCCAGGAGAGATAATTTTAAAATTATTGAACTATCTGAAAGCCATGATCAAAAAAAGGCCCTAGACATCATCTTTCAAGAAATTATCAAGGAAAACTGCCCTGATATTCTAGAACCAGAGGGTAAAATAGAAATGGAAAGAATTCACCAATCACCTCCTGAAAGAAATCCCCAAAGGAAAACTCCTAGAAATATTGTAGCTGAATTCCAGAGTTCCCAGGTCAAGAAGAAAATATTGCAAGCAGTCAGAAAGAAACAATTCAAGTATTGTGGAAACACAATCAGAATAACACAAGATTTAGCAGCTTCTGCATTAAGGAATCTGAGGGCTTGGAATATGATATTCCGGAGGTCAAAGGAGATAGGATTACAGCCAAGAATCACCCAGCAAAACTAAGTATAATCCTTCCGGGGGAAAATGGACATTCGGTGAAATAGAGGACTTTCAAGCATTCTTGATGAAAAGACCAGAGCTGAATAGAAAATTTGACTTTCAAATACAAGACTCAAGAGAAGCATGAAGAGGTAAATAGGAAAGAGAAATCATAAGGGACTTATTAAGGTTGAACTATTTACATTCCTGCTGGAAATATGATATTTGTAACTCATGAGACCTTTGTCAGTATTAGGGTAGTTGGAGGGAAAATAATTATATGGATAGACAGACAAACAGATAGATAGATAGATAAATAGATAGATAGATAGATAGATAGATAGATGGCACAGGGTGAGTTGAAGATGAAGGGGTGATATCTGGAGAATAAAATTAAGGGGTGAGAGAAGATTATATTGGGAGGAGAAAGGGAGAGGTAGAATGGGGTAAATTATCTCACATAAAACAGACAAGAAAAAGCTTGAACAGTGGAGGGGAAATGGGGGAAGGTGAGAGGGAATGAGTGAATCTTATTCTCATCAGATTTGTCTTAAGGAGGGAATAACATACACACTCAACTGGGTGTGGAAATCTATCTTACCCTATAGGAAAATAGAGGGGAAGGGGATAAGAGAGCAGGGTGATGATAGAGAGGAAGGCAGATTGGGGAGGGGGTAATCAGAAGCAAACATTTCTGAGGAAGGACAAGGTCAAAAGAGAGAATAGAATAAATGGGGTGCAGGATAGGATGAAGGGAAATATAGTTAGTTTTTCACAACATGGCTACGATGGAAGTGTGTTGCACAACTACACAGATATAAACTGTATCCAGTTGCTTGCCTTCTCAATGAGGGTGGGTGGGGAGGGAGGAAGGGAAAAAATTTGGAACCCAAAGTTTTAAAAACAAACGTTAAAAATTGTTTTCACACACAACTGGGAAATAAGATATATAGGCAATGGGGTATAGAAATCTATCCTACCCTACAGGAAAATAGAAGGGGAAGGGGATAAGAGAAGGTTGGGGAGATAGTAGGGAGGGCAGATTAGGGGAAGGGGTATTCAGAATGCATGCTGTCTTGGGGTGAGGGGAGGGATGAGATGGGGAGAAAAATTTGGAACTCAAAATCTTGTGGAAGTGAAAATAAATATATTTATTTATTATACTAAACTAAACTAAACTAACATTAATTAATTAATAGAAGAAAAATAATAAAGAGATTAAATGTCCACAATAAATTTTACCTTATGGAAAGAATGAAGGTACTTGGTGCTTAGAAAGTAAGAGAGAAAAAACTAACTGTTTTCAGCTGAGAGAAATTTTCAAAGTATGGGCTTGCTCTTTTTTATAGAAAATAATTAAAGCCTCTTCATTTGAAAATTAAAATAAAATGAAAGTCTTAAGCTAAATGTGACCCTTTGAATAAAACTGTAATTGTCTTATGGGATTGGGAACAGTTGTATTGTCACCTTTATTCTGAAGAGTTGAAGGGTCTAGAATCAGAAGTTGTTGTTCAGTTGTTTCAGTCGTGTCCTACTTTTTATGATCCCATTTGGTGTTTTGTTGGCAAAAATGCTAGAAGGGTTTGCCATTTCCTTCTCCAGCTCATTTTCAGGTGAGGAAATTGAGGCAAACAAGGTTAAGTGATTTGCCTAGAGTCACACAGCTAGTGAGTATCTGAGGTCACATTTGAACTCTGATCTTCCTGACGCCAGGCCAGGCACTCTATCCACTGTGCCATCTAGCTGCCCTGAATCAGAAAAGTAAATTCTAATCCTAGCCCTGCCACTTCCCACCTACATGACCTTGGATAAATGCCCTCATCTTTCTGAACCTCAGTTTCCTCATCTGTTAAATGAGGGGATTTGGACTAGTAAGAGTTCAAATTCTAAGGTTCTAAATTCTCTAAGCTTGTTTTTCAAAGTCAATCCTCTAGCATTTTGTACTTCTGGTAAACTCTTTTCTCTGAATTTGACAAATACCTTCAAGAAGGCTTTATAAGTATAATGGCCAATGAGTATAGCCTTTCTGAGCATGTGCAGAATACTTGAGTAATGTATTCCCCACATGGATTTTGGAACACGAGAAGACATTCTGTAACTCGTTCATGGTTCCCAAACAATGCAGCAAAAAAAGAGGCTCTTTGATTGACTATGAACCATGGAATCTTCAAAAGGTACTAGTCAGCCCAAGATGATCTCTTGATCTGACTCTTTCTTGCCTGGATGCATGAGAAAAGAGATACTACACAAAAGAAGCCTTTTCACCACTTGGTTAGAGGATGGAGACCAATCATAGATTGTGATGCTCCAAAGTCCTCTTGAAGATTGTATCAGCTGAACATTCCATGCATACTCATAAGAGCTGGACTCATTGACTAGTCCTCTGTTACATAAGGATATTAAAGTAGTATGAATGACTTCTGAACAAGTGAGGGATTTATATTTGTGAGAGATACACAGGCCAGTTCCCTGAAGTTAAAGTCTACTGTAAGCTAAAGATGACAGCCTGAACCCTAATTGTCTTTTCAACTCAAATGAGCTACATGCCTTACAGGCCACATTGTCAGTAGCCTTAAGGACTGGAGATGTGAGGAGGAAGTGCAGTGAGCCTCTAGATGTAACCCATGGAGAAAATCTACAAGATCCATGGATGTTTAGCTGCAAGAAATTTCACCCTAGGGGCTGGGTACTGCTTCCCACGTAGTAAGGGGGCGGGGGAAGTCATGGTTTGGGGAGGCTCAGACCAATGAAGGAGAGACAGAGAAGCATTTCACACTCAAATGGAAGTAGTCATCTTGCCTTGGGAAACCTGGGGTTCCTCTTCCTCACAGAAATCTGCTCTATGTCTCCCTGAGAGGCTCCATGAGTTTAATGGATTCCAGGGGATAAGATGAGGGTATGTCTCTGTTCCTCATGGAAAGTGACACTGTCACTGCCACCCAGAGCTGTCACTGTCCTAGTTTTATCTATCTAGGGCTGAGGATGATCGATGCAAAGAATCCCAGTAATAATAATGACAACAACAACAACAATGATTGTGTCAGTCCCCTATTCAGTAAGCTCCAGAGGCTTCCTGTTACCCACAGGAGCAAATATAAGATGCTTTGGCATTCAAAGCCTTTCATAGCCTGAACCCTTTGTCCTTTTCCTGTCTTCTTACACCTTATTCCCCAACACACACTCAGATCTAGTGTCACTGGCTTCCTGGCTATTCCACAAACAAGACACTCCATCTTTAAGGTCTGGGCATTCTCTCTGGCTGTCCTCTATATCTGGAATGTTCTCCCTCATCTCTACCTACCTGTTTTTCTGACTTCCTTTAAGTCCCAATTAAAATCCCATTTTCTAAAGGAAGCCTTTCTCAATCCCTCTTAATTTCAGTGCTCTCCCCCTGTTATTTCCTATTCAATCTATATATAGCTTGTTTGAACATATCCATTTGCTTGTTGCCTCCCCTGTTGGATTGTGAACTCCTTGTGGGCAGGAATTGCCTTTTGCTTTCTCTCTCTCTCTCTCTCTCTCTCTCTCGCTTAGCATAGTGCCTGGCACATAGTAGGTACCTAATAAATGTTTGATTGATTGACTCATATATAGCAGTTTCTTATAAATATCATAGAAATGCCTATTATATAGGGTGCAGTATATTATAACAGAGAGCTATCCTCAGGACAATTTGGATTCTAGTCGTGCTTCTGATACCTACTTGCTGAGTAATTTGGAGCACATTGCTTTCTCTGAATTTGAGGAAACACCAAGATTGCGAATCTCTGTGTGGTTGTGGACCTGCATTGGTCATAGCACCTTAGGTCTAGTCTGACTCTTCGTTTTACAACTGATGAAAATGAGGCCTGAGGAGGTTAAGTAACCATGGTCTCGCAGTTAAGTATCGGTGGTGAGATTTGAATCAAGGTCCTCTGATTCCAAAGCCAGTGCTCTCTCCATTGTACCACACTGCCTCCTGTAGGTGAGAGTTTCCTTAATGGTGAGTTCCTTATATCAATGAAATAATTTATTTAATAATAACAATAAATAAGGCACCTTAAGTTTTTGCAAGGGCTCTACATAATCTCATCTGCCCTTTAGATAATATATTTGGTAGCACTGTCCCCATTTTACAGATGGGGAAATTGAGGCTTAGAGATACTAAGTGTATGTAAGCCTCTGTTTACACTGCAAAAAAATGTCAAAGGCAAGAGCTGAACTCAGGTCTGCCTGACTTTGAGTTCAGAATGCCCCACACTACCAGGAGCGCCACCTTGTGCTGTCAGGAGAACACACAGGTTCAGGGGCAGCATCCTGCTGGTGTGACTTACACCTGAACTGACCTGTCCCTGCTCCTATGGTGACATCTGTACCAGAGGCCTTGATACTCTAGTGCTGAAGGCATATGGAGCTTTAAGATAAAATACAAGCAGAAACCACCACATAAAGTGAACTCACATAAATCCTCCCATCTTTTCCACATGATTATCACCTCCATAAAACCTGCAAATAAAAGTCTTCCTGGATGGTGTGTTTTTCATGGAATGGGGCTCATTTGGGGGCAGCTACAAATGTTTAACATCTTTATCCATTCCCACAGAAACCATTCTTTAAAAATCTTCACAGATGAAGATATCTCTTGCTAAAGAATGTCACCTTAGGAAGACTGGATATATTAAGTTTAGGTGGGAAACATTACAAGAACCTGAATATCTTGAAACACACAATTGCCTTGGATCAAACAAATTGTATCCCTGGTTTTGTTTAAAAAGGTATTGCTACAATATCAGCCTCAGTACAAACAAGCAGAACATTGTAGAAAGGAGGGAAGGAATTTAACATAAATGGAAGCCCCAAAGTATGGAACAGAATGCATAGTAATGCTGTATTTCCAACTGTGAACATAAGGTTACAACTGATTTAAGGAAAGAAAGAAAGGAAGAAAGGAAGGAAGGAAGGAAGGAAGAAAGATATATATATATGTATATATACATATATATATATATATGAAGATGTACATGTACATCTTTATATGTTAGCACTGTCATTGTGTGGTCAAAGGGCGACAGAATAGACATCTCTAGCCTCTTCTCCCCCCCACCCCCGGCCTCTCTTTTCCAAGGGAGAGTTTATTTCCTACCAGGAGGGGAAGCAGTAATTTGGAGCCAGAAGTCATTCTGCTTTCCTCAGAGAGAGGGAATACTAGGCTAGAACTATAAGTATATGCTCTGTTAAATAGTGTTTATAGTTTATAGTGTTAAATAGTCTGGGGGAGGTGATATGATATTCTGGTTCAAACTAACTTCTCATCATTATTAATGAGAGAAACAGGACCCCACGATTTATATCCAAGGCTTGACCCCTTTCCCAACAAATACCAGTTCCACAATGAATATACACAGTGAATAGAAAAGAAACCCATTTATCCAATTATAGCAAAACAGAAATCAGAGAAGAATATAGGAGAGTATATTCCAGAAAATATAGAGTGAGGGAGCTCTCCCATTGGGAGCAAGGTAAAAGTTCAACAAAGCAGAAGCAAGAGGTTCAAGCAAAGGTTCAACCAAGGGAGTGACAGAGTTTTAAGTCTCATCCAAGAAGAAGTTTCCTGATGGCCCTAGTGTAGCAAGCTGGGGATGAAGACATGATGGAGACTGCAACTCCTTTCATGTCTTCTAAAGTCTTTGCCTTCAACAGCTTGAAATAGGGTTGGCCTCACCCATCTTCTTTCTCAAAGCTGGAAGTTGGAAGTTTCTGAAGCAACTGTGGAGCCTGAAGCAACTTGAAGCTTGAAGACAACCTGAAAAAGACTGAAAAGCTCTTCTGTGTCTCATTCTCATCAACTCTGCCCCACCCTTCACACAGGCATGAGATATTGATCTCCACCAATAAGGAGAGATCCTCATATCAATTGGTTTGGGGACTCAGGTTACGTATATATAAATATTTTTATATGTGAAAATATATATGACATAAACTTTGCATGTGTATAAAAAGCATATTTACATATAAAGCATATGTCATATACATTATATAGGTATATAGATATACACACACGTGAGTACATTATATAGCTATACTTTTAGACTTGGTTTCAGGGACCACCCAGAGATAAGGCAAAGGCTGACATCAAACTTGATAACAAATAACACTAGCAAAAGAATATAGCAGGTAACATGATGCTAAATAAGTTTTATGAAAGCTTGGAGGCCCAATGATCCAAATGAGGGTTAGATGATCAAAATATTCTGGAACAGAGAAAAGTTAGTTGGCAGTCAATATCATTGATCCAAACAGTTTTCTAAAGAAGTTCCTGAGGATCACAGAATCAGAATCTTAGAGTTAAGAAGGACTTCAGAGGTCATCTAATCTTAGTAGCATCTGAGCAAGATGCTCAGATCTCTCTGCCATATAACCAATAAGCAACATCCAGCCTTCATTTGAAGACCTCTTATGAGGTGTGAAGACACATGTTGGTCTTAATCTCCAAATGACTGGATATTGACAGTGGCATCACTAATTCCTATAGGGATTAGAAACAAGAAGCATATTGCCCTAGTTGGTTCAAAAGCTTAGGATAGAGATTTGTTCTTACTCTTAAAGTTTTGAGAGGAGAAATAAATAATTTTTTAAAAACACTTTCTTTATACACATACACACACACACAACCACAAAATTAGATTTAAAACTTCATGGCAAGAAGGAAGGCTGTTGCCCTGAACTCCTGAACATAGAAAATGAAATATCAATTGAAATAATTCATAGATTATCACTGGAAAAAACCCTAAGGCTACAATCTTCAAGACACATAGTGGTTAGATTTAACAATTCAATTTAGAAACAAATTCTGCAAGTGATTTGGAGAAAGACTTTCAAATACAAAGGAAAGAAAACTCTAATAATACAAGATTATTCTGCACCCACAGAAAATGTAGAAAGGAATGGAATAATGTGTTCCAAAGAGCAATGAAGGTCAGGATGCAGCCCAGGGTGACCTATTCTGTGAATCTGAGCTTAACCACAAAAGAAAAAAAGAAAAGATAGATGTTCAATAATAAAGAGGAATTTGAAAGATTTTTAGAAATAAAATCAGATCTGAGGAGATTATTTGATTTTCAAACACCCCAAACAACAGAAATTGAAAAGAACTGAATAAAGGCAGCAGCCCAGGACAGCAACAATAAGAGCATTCTAGTAGAGAGACTAGTTTGATACGTCTTTCTAAATGTGCACGAGGAGACAGGGGGGAAGGTAGAAGTCTGAGAGTTAACAGTGAATAGGTGGACTAGGGCATTATGGACAGAACCTAACAATACCCTGCCTACAGGTGAATAACTTTTTTGGGGGGGCACTACATTATAACATGGAAGGGGAAGAAGGAAACAGAGGAACAGAGAGGAATATATGATGTTCCTGGGTTGAATAGAGAGCTAGAAATAAGGGGAAGTTAGCCCCTGTGGTCTTAGTAAGAGAAGGGCCTGCAGGGGAGTGGGTAAGGAGAAGGAGGAGAAGGAGGAGGAGGAGGGAAGGATGAAAAATGTGGGGGAAGGAAGGAGGTCTTGCTTTGATGGAGGAGGGAAGGATGAAAAATGTGGGGGAAGGAAGGAGGCCTTGCTTTGATGAATGCTCCTATGGATGAAGAAAGATGATCTGTGAAGGAAGATGGAGGCCTTGTGCTTGCTGTGGTCTAGGGAATTTGGTGCTTGAAAAGTTCACTTATCCTTAGAAGCAGGAGAATTGGAATAACTAGGCACAAGTTGCACCTGGAGGAGTAGGATAAGTATCCAGAGGGGTAAATTTTGAGGCATATGGGGAGGTGGAAGGTAATGGAGGAAGGCATAGAGAAGTGGCAGGCTGCATAACCAAGGACATGGGAAGGGAGAGGCTCTCCACATGGTAGTGTCCCTGTTGACACCTGCAATAATTGGCATTGTAAGTGAGGCACAAAGGAAAAGGGAAATCCATGGAGCAAACTCTACAAGGCAGTGGCAGAAACTGCCTAGTGGGGAGAACCTGGAATGGATACCTTGGAAGTTTTGATTGCATGAAGAATACAGAAAATAGAGAGACTAAATAATTATAGGTGCCATGAATCAGAAAATGAGCATATAAAGTAGACAGAAAGAGAAGATGAATGATGAAGAAAGGAAGAGAAATCTCTTTTTTGGAAATGGGTGCAAAAAAAAGAAATTAAAAAAACTAATGAACAAGATTAGTTGAAGAGAAAGAGAAAGGGAGAATCTACTTGACTGGGAGGAAAAGGGAGGGAGGGATTATATAACCAGATAAAAGTAGGGAAGAAAAAGGACCTAATAGACAGAACCTCAAAAGGAAAAGGGTAATCAATGATAAGAGGGAATCAAGGGTGAAGAGAAGAGAGCAAGTGGGAATAGGGCCACCTTAAAAAGGATCAGGATAGGGGCAGCTAGGTGACACAGTGAATAAAGCACCAGCCCTGGAGTCAGGGGAACCTGAGTTCAAATCCAGCCTTAGACACTTGACACTTACTAGCTGTGTAACCCTGGGCAAGTCACTTAATTCCTTTGCCTAACCAAAAAAAAAAAGGATCAGGCTAAAGTAGCTGAAAGAACATGGTACTGAGTTTACAGCAGAAGAGGGGGAAAATCATAACTTGAAAAAAATTAATATTAGAGACAAATGGAGGAAAATATAAATCTAACTTTCATAACATTAAATGTGAATGGATTAAATAATCCAATAAAATGAAAAAGAGTGACAAATTAGATTTTTAAATCCCTATAATTTGTTGCTTACAAGAAACACATTTAAAAAACAAAGACATACACAAGATAAACTGAGAGGATAAAAAAAATTACTATGCATCAAGTGAATCCAACAAATCAGTTTTAATCATGTTATCTGACAAAGCAAAAATAAATGTTCAAAAAATAATTAAGGATAAACAAAGAAACCACATTATGTTGCAAGGAACCATAGATAACAGAACAATATCAGTGGCAAATCAGTATGCTCCAAATGCCTTAGCATCCAAATTAACAAAGGAAATATCTGAGCCACAGGAAGACATAGATAGAAATACAACAGTGACAAGAGACTTCAATGTCCCTCTTTCAGTTTTGAATAAGTATAACAGAAAAAAATAAATGAAAGGGAAAATATGGAACTGAGCAAGTTAGTGGAAAAACTAGAGTTAAAATACTTAGGATAGCTTCTAAATGACACTGCAAAAGTAGATGGTTGGTAGATAGATAGGTAGATAGACAGACAGACAGATTTCTCAGCATCACATGGAACTTTTACAAAAACTGACCATTGGGTCAGCTAAGTGGTGCAGTGGATAGAGCACTGGCCCTGAAGTCAGGAGGACCTGAGTTCAAATCTGGCCTCAGACCAAATACTTAACTAGCTTACTAGCTGTGTGACCCTGGGCAAGTCACTTAACCCCAATTGCCTAAAAATAATAATTTTTTTAAAAAAGATTTTTAAAAAAACTGACCACATACTAGGGCACAAAGATATTGCAAACAAATGTAAAAAATCACATTTAGCAAATAGATCTATCTATCTATCTATCTATCTATCTATCTATCTATCTATATATATATATATATAGTAGATATAATACAATAAAAATAGCAATTGGTGCAGAGACCACAAATAGAAGATACAGATCCAAATGGAGACTTAACAACGAAATCCTAAATAATGAACGGGTCAAAGAACAAATCATAGAAACAATTAATAACTATGTAAAAGAAAATGATAATGAGGAAACAACATACCAAAATTTCTGGGATTCATCTAAAGTAGTCCTGAGGGAGAAAATCATATTCCTATAAATACACATTAACAAAATAGAAAAAAGAGAGCATTAATGAACTAAATATATAGTTTTAAAAATTAGAAAGCCAACAAATAAAAGCAAAACTAAGCACTATAAAGGCACTATTAAAAATCAAAGTGAAAATAGATAAATTGGAAACAAAAAAATCCATAGAAACAATAAACAAAACTAAAAGCTGATTCTTTTAAACAACTAATAAAATTGATAAACTCTTAATTAATCTGATTTTTAAAAAGAAGAGAGCAGAAAATCAAATAGCAAATTAGCAAAGAAAATGATGAAAAGAGGAAGGGGTAAAAGGGGAATAGTACTTCCAGGCCTCAAACTATATTAGAAATCATCAGTCATCAATCAATAGAATAGACTAAACAAAGGAGAATCAGATACAATAGAACTTATTAACCCAGTGTTTGATAAAGCGGATAACAAAATTACCTTGAAAAAAACTCTTTATTTGATTTTTTGAAAAAAAAAACTTTATTTGACTTAAAAAAAGACTGCTGGGAAAACTGGAAAGTAATCTGGCAGAAATTAGGCTTAGACCAACAATGTATGCCATATTCTACAATACATTTTTTAAGTTAAATATATACAGTAATAACATTTATTTCAACACTTGTATGTAAAAGATGTTTCTCTAGGCCAGATGATTTGACATAAAAATGAAATCCATCATATCCCTTCCTTCACCCCCAACAGTCCTTTCTATATCAAGTACAATTAGAAATTTGTACAACATGAATATCTGCTTCTGAAACAAAGTTACATATTAAGTGATAACAAAATTCTGATAATAAATAAATTAATTTTTTAAAAAGAAAATCTTAATTATGGGGTTAGGTAGGTGGCACAGTAGATAGAGCACCTGGAATCAGGAGGACCCAGAGCTCAAATCTGGCCTCAGACACTTTCTAGGTGTGTGAGCCTGGGCAAGTCACTTAACCCTGATTGCCTTCTCCCAAATAAAAACAAAACAAAAAACAAACAAAAAACTTAATTATGTCTGTTGATTCTTTCAAAAGAGGTGCAAAGTGGGTCTCCTGTAATTAAGTTCATTGAAATAAGGATGGAACTCTCCCTACCCAGTGGTGTGCTGGTAAATATTTAATACTCAGCTCTCCAAAAGGAAAAAAAAAAAGTATATGCTAGACATGCTTTTAAGTTTAATTTGCATTATTAACATTTTCTTCATCACTTTCTTACTTCTAGCTAATCAACAAAACAATAAATTGAACCCTGATATGTAGCATGTGCCAATTTCTTGAGGTGTAAATTATCACACTGAAAATTTAACAATTGGCACTCCCAATTTGGTTCACATTTGTTCCAGCACATCCCTGCCCCTTGACCCTCCACTTTTACCTAACCTTTTTTGGCCTTTTCTTTGTATCTCCCAGAGTTTAGCACAGTGACTTAATGATTTCTTGTTGATTGATTGAATTAGAATATGCATCTATATATTATATACATATATATGTATGTGTATGTGTGTGCACAATGTTGGCCTTCTGGCATTCTCTAATGTGAGGTTGGGAGGGAGACAACTTGGAACTCAAAATGTAACAACAACAACAAAAAAGAATTAGAATATGCATGAAGGAGAATAATGGGAAATAAAGTGAAGAATACATATTGGAGCCAGATTGTGGAAGGTCTTAAATTCCAATCCAAAGAGTTTGTATTTTGCCTTCGAGATAATAGAAAGCCACTGAGTATTCTTGAGCAGGGAAGTGACACAATCAGACCTGTGCCTTAGGAATATCAACAATAATCATGGCAGCTGATCTGTATATAGTGCTTTAAGGTTTCTAATCAGCAAGCCTTTTTAAAATACCTACCCTGGAATGGGGGAAAGATCAACAAAACCCAAACTAATCCCTGCCTAAAAGGAGCTTACGTTCAAATACTGAAAATATATAATCTAAATACAAAGTGCCTTGGAGGAGAAGAGTGCAAGGGGGAGTAATGGAGAAATGCTTTGTGTAGGAGGTGATATTTGGGTTTCACTTTGGTCCAAGCCAGGGATTTGAAAGGCAGAAAGTGAGAAGGAAGATAAGCAGAATGCATTGTGTAATTATTTTATTTGAACCTCACAACGACCCTGTGAGGCAGGTACTACAGAATATACCAGGATTTTTTTTTTAAATCAACTTTTCAAATATAACCTGAGGCTAGTGTATCGAGGCAGCAGTTTTGAAAATGATCTGAGGATGTGGTGGGCTGCAAGTTTAATATTAGTCAGCAGGGTAGTATTATTGTCTTTATTTTACTGAAATGGAAATAGAGGCTCAGAGATATTGTGGTTTCCCATCGTCACATGGATATCAACAGTCAGAGGCAGAATTTGAACCCATGTCTGTCTATTCTCAATTCAGCACTCTATCTTTTACACCCAACTGCTGAGAAAGATCATTTTGGCAATTGAGTGGAGGCCTTATTGGAGAAAGGGAGGGACTAGAAATAGGGAAACCTATTTGGAGGCTAATAAACAATAAATTATGCAACTACAGAATTAATACTATATATCTGTTCATGTGTTCTACCATCCCTGTTAACCTGCAAGATCCCTGAAGGATGGGACCATGTCTAAATTATCTTTGCATCTCTCCTAAATCATAGCACAGTGTTTTGTACTTAATAGGTGCTTACCAAATAATTGTCAAAGGAAGAAAGGACTGAGATCCATGTTATCCTTAGGACCAAGAGAAACTGACCCCATGAGAAACCTTTCTCTTTGGATGTAGAGGGATTTAAGGAAGTAACCTACATTCCTTATAGATTCCTTTCTCTTAAGTTACTCGAGTCCAAAGTGAGAGGATTTGAACAAGATGATTGCAGCTGTTTGGACATCGTTCCAGTCAATAGAGCTGCTACTACAGAAGAAGAAGAAACCTGTCTGTCAAACAGATGAAAGGAAGCAGCCGAGAGACACCATGGATGCACAGGAGACCCCACTTGAGTGGCTCTTAGCAGTTCTTTCCTAAGTGTGACTCAGAAACACACCTGCACAAATTGGGGGGGAGAGGCGGGTGGAGATGGATTTTTCTCAAGTGTTGGGTTGGGAGTTGAAAGGAACAAAGAACAGTGATTCAGTAAGTACATAACAGCTGTTATGAAAATGTCCCAAGTGTCTTCTCTGAGTTCTGCAGAAGAATATCTGAAAATTCAGCCTTTTTCTCCTTTCCCTAGATTTGGAGTATGGCCAGAGTGTCATCATGAGGTCCCCTGGGATAAACCTGGTCCTCTAGAGGAAGATAATGGAACGTAGAAATGGAAAACACTCACATATCATCGAATCTCCAACCTTTGCCACAAATATTCTCTAGTGATTTAAACAATCAAAGTCTCAGTAATTCCAGATACAGGGATTCTACCACTTGACATGGATCAAAAGATCATTCTATATCCAGACCCTTTTGTTAGGGGCTGTTTATTGCCTAAATCTCTCCATCAAGGCTTTCTTCTCTTAGTTGCATTTTTTATTATTTCCTCTACTTCTGTCAAACTTGCCCCAAATGACTCTTCCTCTTCCATAGACCCTGGGACTATTTTGAGTTGGGAGTCCTATTCACCCTTTGGTTGTCTTTTTCAGTCCATCTATATCTGTACTTAGATTTAACAGTGACTGATGCTGTATAAATGTTAGCAGCAGGAATCATACTGAATATATGTGCAGTTCTTTTTTCAGCATTCCTTATCAGTTATTTTCAGAAAACACAAAAGCAATGTTCCAATGTGATGGGCCAGCTGGAACCACGCCTTTTGCATATCTTTCTAGGCATGCCCTTGAGTCCACTACCTCCCTTCTCCCCGATTTTTTTTTCATTACATTGTATACTGTCATAGGATCAACAGATTGAGAATTGGAAGGAGCTTTAGAGAGCTTCTAGTACACCCCCTCATTTTACAGATAAGAAAACTGAGACCCTAAAAGGTTAACTGACGTGCCCAAGATTAGATAGATAGATAGCATTAGAGTCAGGATTCAAACTCAGGTCCTCTGAGTCCAAATCCAGTGTTCTTTCCACCACACCTTGCTGCCATACATTGGAGTCATAGGACTTGGGTTAAAACCCTGGTCTTGCTACTTATTACCTCAGTGAACCTAAACAAGCCACTAGAACCCAACTGGGAATCAGTCTCCTTATCTCAAAAATGAGGAGCTTAGACTAAATGGTCTCTAAAATCCCTTCCCTCTAAATGCTATGATTCTCTCACTTTCCCCTTGAATAATATGAATATAAAATTGTTCTATTGGCACATGCCAACTAAAATCCCAGATATTGAATAATAAACAAGGACTTCAATGATTACTGCGATCAGCAAAGATGCACTTCGAAGACACAGCATATGTCTTCTGATGAAGAAAAGGAAAGTCTCTGCTGAGCATATTTGGCTGTATCTCCTAACCCCAAACCAGCCTTCATGATCACAAAACAATAAATCATCATGATTATTATGAAAAACAAACATACAAAACCATATGTATGTTGCATGTGCAGAAACTCCTACAATATCATAGTCAATGAATATGCTAAGCATGCATGAATGCATGCTTACATTCAGCATTTACTAAGTATCTACTGTGTGCCAAACAATGCTAGATAATGGAAGAGAAGCACAACCTTGATAAAACATATTTCCTTGTCCTCATGAAGCTTATTCTAGAATGGGGAATCCTATACACACACAAACAGATGATTCTGATATACGATATTACGTGATAAGCATCATCTTCAACTCCACTCTTGCAGAGAGCGGTTTTGCTCCTGCATATGGGGGAAATAGGAGAAGGAAGAGTAAGTGTAGCCATGTGACCAGAGAGCCTAGACTTGCTCCAGATAACACAAAAGCCAAGCAGGATTTGACCCTAGAGGTGGTAAAGGGTCATTGGAGCCGATTGAATGGGGGATGGGAGGGTGATGTGATAAGACTCGCTCTTTAAGAAGATGAATTTGACAGGTGAGTGGAAGATGGACTAAAATGGGGAGAGGCTTGCAGCAGAGAGACCAACCAACAGGCTCTGACAATAATCCGGGTATGAGGCGATAACAGCCAGTGCCAGAGTGCGTACAGAATTAGAAGAGAAAAGGACAAGTACGTAAGAGATGTTACAAAGTTAAAATTGATGGAACTTGGCAACAGATTGGATGGAGGCGGGGAGGGAAGTGAGAGAGAGTGAGGAGTCAAGAATGACACCTAGATTGAGAGCCTAGATGACTAAGGAGTTAAATGGCATCAACACAAAGATTAGAACCCAAGTCTTCTGACATTATGTCCAGGATTCCTTCCACCCCACCATGCTGCCCCTCACCCCTTGAGTTCAGATCTGATATTAGGAATATAGCCAAAATCAGCAGAAGTCAAGTCTAGTGAATAAAGTGGGTAGTCAGATTGGGCATATACAGCTTTTGTTTGGGTGTCAAAAACAAGAAAGTATACAATTTGCTTTCCTGGCAAGCTCATCAACTGTATCTGCAAGCAATTAGAGAGGTCCCATAATGTTTAAAGTTATGAAAGGATTGCTGGAATAAGGTAGAGCTTCTCAAGTGACTGCACTGGAGGACACAACCCTCCTTTGGATGTTTCATGTCTGATATGCTGGTTTGAAGGGGGAGAAAAAAAACAACTAAACACTGGAAGTTTCATTATTTAACAGTCACATCTCAGCTAAGATGTGACTTTTCATCACAGTCCTTGGGATTTATTTTCATCCATGGGCCCTGAATGTTAATGGGGTGATGAAAGATACAAGTGTTCTCAATCATTCCCATTCCTCCACATAGATTTCTCTGCATTATCATTCAAGTCTGCCCAAACAAGTGAAGGACAAGATTTCCAAGGACATTCTTTTCTTTGAATACTGTCCAATTACTTTTGCAGTTGGCCAATCCAGAGTCCAAATCATGGTATGAAATAGAATTCCTTATGAAACCAAGAGACTGTCTCACTGTCTCTTGGCAAATATAGGCTGTGTCAGTGCATGGAGTGGATCAACTGAATTCAGTTTGTTATTTTTGTTGTAAATAGAAATCAATAAGCAATCCTATTTTTGTTGTTTGTGCTTACAATGCTCAATGACAAGCCCAGCTGACTTTTTCAGTTTTCCATTATTTGTTTTGGCAACAATAAGAACTCTGAGAGGCAACATGGTCCAGCGAATAGAGGGCTGGCTTTAGAGTCAGTCAGGAAGAACTGGGCTAAAATTCTGCCTCTGACAAATTCTGTCTTTGTGACCCTAGGTAAGTCACTTAACCTTTCAGGACCCTCAGGTAACTCTCTGAGATTATAAATTGCGTAAGGGTGCCCATTTGTATCGATGTATCCAGAAGTTCCTGGATAAATTCATAAAAGCAGTCAAAAAATTATTGACATTTCCATAAGATTTTAAAGTTCACAAAGCACTTCACGTGCATTATCTCATTTCTCTTCTTTGTAGCATAGAGCCTGGCATATAGTAAGTGCTTATGTGGGTTGATCAACAAAATATACTGCAGACGTCATTATCCCCGTTTTGCCAATGGGAGGTCATTGCTAATAGTTACATAGCAAGTCAATGTCAGTCTTCCTGATTCTAGTTTCAGCCCTCAATATACTGTGCAATAGGGTGTCAGTCCTTCAGTTTTGTACCTAATTTTGATTTCTCAGTTAGTATTAATGCTGCATTTCCCTTTAAAGGAGGGGGAAAAGATCTATGTATGTTTATGTGAATATGTAATATTGGTGCCTTTTGTTTTAAAATCACATATTTTTAAATATACCTCTTTTCTTGTATCTCTCCATTTCCTTTCTAGGATTTCCCTTGTAATGAAGAAAATCATTTAAGCAAAACTATTCAACTCAGCTGGCTATATATGCAGTATGGCCATAGTCCCCCACCTCTCTGCCTCTCAGAGAGGAATTCTGAGATGTAAGATCATTGGTGAAGGGAGTGAGTATGAAAGTGAATATCCTCTGTGTATACTCAATACAGCATTTATCATGAAAAAGAAATATTTTGCTCACTGATGCACTTGGGATCTCTTTTAATGGCCTTTAATAAGTGACTGTTTGTACTAATGCAGCACCGTTCCTTAAGGACACAGACACTTAATGCTCCATGTACTGGAACGGGACTTGAGAAAAGCCTTTTGGCAAAACACAAATAGAGAACTGGGGCACACTAGGGGCAGAGCCTAAAGAGTCTTTGAGGGCGCAGTCTTAGGCAAAGTATAACCAATCATTTCATACAGTCACACACGTTTCGATGTGTAAACTACTTAGGTCACTAGAAAAAATATTTATCCAAGTGAAACCACAGAGGCCTGGAAGTTTGTGTATAGTTCTGTTGTTAAGGAGAAAACACAAGGCACATATAAGCAGAGGCTATTTTTCCTATCAATGTAAATTCATTTTTAATTGCTCCCCAAAGTATAATAGTATAATTTCCCCTCAACTTCTCCTCGGGCCTCCTCTTTAACTTATTGGTTTTGTCACCTGTTGGGTCTACTCCTCCCCCTCTGAGTGTAAACCAAGTTGGAAAAGTGGTTCTGATTCACTGAAGGGGCAGAGTCGTGTGTCCAAGAGCGGACCAGGTCAGAGAGCTAAATCCAGAGGGGACTCTGGCGCCTTCAGACCATTCCCATATCTTCTGTCTTTCTGCGGAAGGCACCACTGCCACACAACAGTGTGGTCAGAACTTAGATCTCATCTTCAGCCAGAGTTCTACCATCTCCATCCACTATCCACCCCATCACCCCATCACCACCTCACAAAAGTCACCTTTGACTCTTCACTCTCCCCCACTCCACATCAGTTGTGTGTTATTGTTTCTCCTGCTACTACATCTCTGTCCATCTCCTTCTCTATACTAACATAGTTGCTGCCCCATTTCAGTCCTTCATCATCACTTACCTGGACTATGGCAACAAACCCTTAATAGATCTCCCTGCCTCCAGTTTCTCCTCTTCCCAATCCATTTTCTACACCGCTGCCAAATTGACAACCCTAAAACACAGGTCTGATCGTGTCACTCTCCTGCTCAAGAAGAGTGAGTGGCCCCCTATTGCCTCCAGGTTCAAATACAAACTCCTCCAGCTAACATTTAACGCCCTTCCTTCACCATCTGATTCCAACCTATCCTTCCAGCCTATTTATACACTACTCTACACACAAAATGCCAGCTGTCTTACTGTTCCTTAGCCATGATGTTTTTTCTCCTGTTGTTGTTTGTTTGTCATTCATCCTTCTTTCTCGAAGACCAAAGACATCAAGAGGATGATGTCTTGATTTGCAAGTGAATTGGATTTAAGTGAGGCAGAGTCGTGCAGAGTCATCAGCTTCACTCTCTCCTCCAGAGTCATTGGAGTCCAGTGGCAAGACATAGGTCAGGACAATTAGCAATGGCCCCAGATGCAGTGGGAGACCTTGGCCTTTTTAAGTTAAGGTCTTTCCAGGATCTCAGTTTGTCTGAGGCAATATCCATTTTGCCTTTATAAAAGAATCAATCAGGGAAGGGAAGACCCTCGAAGTTTCTGGCCAGAACAGAAACAATTGCTATTTACACTCTCTCTGAACCATCAAAACCCAAACAGTGAGCAAGTGAGGCTGGGACCTATTGGCTAATCAGTGAGAGCCAGAGTGATTTGGGTTAAAAGGCATAATCAAGTAGCTCTATTTGAATCCCAATGGGCTTTACCTGATTTTTCAAAGCTATACTTCAAGAAATTGTAAATGAAAACTACATGAGACACAAGAGTTAACTCAGTTTAAAAAAAAAAACACACAGTGGTAGAATAAATAAGTAGAGAAGAAAAAAATCTAGCCCCCAAACCCAATATACCTTGCAAAGTATAAGCAATCCAAATTGATATTCCTTTGGACAGCACACCCACATGTAAGCGTATGAGTCCACATGTGGACAGAGGAAGTTGTTTAGTTGATTAGCTCTTTGTGACCCTTTTGGGGTTTTCTTGGCAAAGATGCTGCAGTGGTTCACCATTTCCTTTTCCGGCTCATTTTACAGACAAAAAACTGAGGAAAGCAGCATTAAGTGACTTGTCCAAGGTCACATAGCTAGTAAGTATCTGAGGCTAGATTTGAACCCAGGTCTGTCTATCTTGACTGCAGGGCCAGCATTCTATCCACTGCACCACCTACCTTCCTGTTCCATCTCCTATGTTGGTGCTTTTGCACAGACTGCTCTCTCTCACCTAGAATGCAATCACTTGGTACTTTGCCTCTGTGAAGATCAGCTGAAATACTTTCTTTTATGTGAGACCTCTCCTCATCGCCCCAGCTGTTAATGCCTCCCCTTCAATTACTTTGTATATATTTTGTACATAATTCTACACATACCTATTACATTCCTTCCAGGAGATTGTAAGAGCCTTGAGAGCAGGCACCATTTTACTTCGTCTTTGTATCCTCAGCACCTGACACTTAGTAGACACTTAATAAATGTTTATTGACCAATTGATTGATTTCTCTAATCCTTTAAGGTTTACAAAGAGTTTGTAGAAATTGGCCTTTGAGCTGAGTTTTGAAAGAAGCAAGGTGATCTAAGAGGTAGAGGTGAAGAGATAGAGTATTCTACATTTGAGGGACAGCTAGTAATTGAGGGCAGATAGACTGTCATGTGCGATGAATGGCTGTTGTGGTAGGATTATAGAGTATATGGAGGGGAGTAAAGTGTAAGAATACTAGAAAGGAAGGAAGGGTCTAGTTTGCAAAGAGTTTAAATGACTCTATAAAGACTTTACATTTGATAATGAGGGAATTCATTCAGGCGATGAGATGGTCAGACCTGTGCTTAAGGCTGTGTGAAGGATAGATTGGAATAAGCACAGACTTGAAGCAAAAGGACCAATTAAAAGGCTATTGCAATAATGAGAGCAACTAGGTAGTACAGGAAATAGAGAACTGGCCCTCGAGTCAAGAAGATTCATCTTCTTGACTTCAAAACCAGCCTCTGACACTTTCTAGCTGTGAGACCTGGGCAAGTCACTTAACCCTGTTTGTCTCTGTTTCTTGTCTGTAAAATAAGTTGGAGAAGGAAATAGCAAACTACTCCGGTATCTTTGCCAAGAAAACCCCAAGTGGGAGTCACAAAGAGTCAGACATGACTGAAATTACTGAACAACAAATTGCAATAATGAAAAGGAGATTTGAAGAGGACCTGAATGAGGGTGGCAATTGTGTGAGTAGAGAGAAGAGGACATAACTTAGAGATGTTGTAAAGGATGTGTCTATTTGAAATGTCCAACCAATTAATAATGTGAATCTGGATGGAGCTTAGGAAATCTTAGAAGCTTAGGGCTGGACATATGAATCTGGTAATCATCAGCATAAACATTAATTGAACCCATGGGAGGTGATGGGATCAACAAGCGAAATAGCATAAAGGGGACAGAAAGATAGGAAGAGAAACAGGAGAAGCCAGTGTCAGGAAACCCAGAGAGAAGAAAGTAAACTAGAGAAGTTGATCAACAGCATCAAACATTACAGATCAAACATTACAAGATGGATGAGGACAGAGAAAAGGCTATTTAGTTCATCAGTTAAGAGATCACTGATGACTTTGGAGAAAGCCATCTCAGCTGAATGTTAGGGTCAGAAGCCAAATTGCTTCAGGTTATGATGTTCAAAAGAGATAATACATATATAAAGGATTTGCAGAGCTTAAAAAGGTATATAAATAACAGGTATTATTATTATTTGCCTCTATCTTCCTGGCAGTCTCTGACCTGTCGCTACTGAGAGGCAATGAGTGCTGTAGTCCCCATACTTTTGTCATAGGATCAAAACTAAAGCTAGAAGGGATCTCAGAAGGCCTCTGATCCATTCTCTTCTTTATGGATAAGAAACAGCCCCCAAAAGGATAATGACTTGCCCATGGCCACATAGATAAAACTGTAAGTAGTAGAACCAAGATTTTAAAAAAAGTCCTCATCTACACCAGGTGCAGTAACAACTCTTGGCACCATGCACATCCTGATCCTCTCTCTCCTAACTTCCCTGTCTTATTCCCACCTGCTCATTTCCCCTGAAAACATCCATTACTCTTTCCAAAATTCCCAACCTTGTCCCTCTTCCTGATCTCCTCAACAGGAGTCATCTCATTCATCCCAATTGGATATAATTCATCTTATCTCTTTATAAGAACCTCATATAAGAATTCCTAGTAAATCTTAAAGTTCATTTATTTCTCACTTGGCCACATGTCTTTAGACTACTACAACCTTATCATCAGGAAACTCATCATCCTGAAATATTAAATCAATCTTGGTACTCACCTGATCAGGACCCTCTGTACCCTTTGCTCCTCTCTAATTGGAGGGCTAGAGGATAGAGCAAAGGACTCCTCCCAAAGTCAACATTGAGAGCTCCCAATCCACACATCTCTTCACTTCCCACCTGGCTGTGCTCCTTTGGACTGGACTCCATCATGCTCCCATGCCAAGTACTTTCCCTCCCTCCCCTTTTTCCAGCTTCCTTTTGTGTTCTGTCTTCCCCCATTAGATTGTGAGCTCCTTGAGGGCAAGACTGGGTTGTTTTTTTTTTTTAGTATTTGTATCCCCAGTGCTTAGCACAGTGCTAAGCCTGGCACATAATAAGTACCTAATACATGTTTATTGACTGACTGATTGGAGGCCCCATTATATTCTATTCCTTCAAATTTCAAAATATCCAAGACCTCATGTTTATATGTTAATATAGATATTCTGGATCCCCATGCACAGGTAGGTATGAAATTTCATAATCATATTTTGGGAAAAGAGTATTTTGAATAAGGAATCATACCAACAGTTATCTTAGGGGTTATAACTGGAGTTTGAATGCATAATCAGCTCCCCTGCCTCCCCATCTTGGTATGGAATTTTCTTAAACTACTGTTTCATTTTTAGTTTATTTACCATGGAAATGATTGATTTAGATTAAGTTCTTAGGGGTTGATCAAAACATAATTAATTTTATGTGATCTTATTTCACCTCATTGGTTACCTTTTCTCCGTGTTCATCAGTCAATTCCAGCAGATACTTGCTCGTGTTTTAAAATCAGAAAGTATTTTTTCCCTCAGATTTCTGCAACACACTTGTAGTTGTAGGCCTGGATTGCTAAATTCCCAAATCATAGAAAATCCCTGGGCTAGATTCTTTATAGGCATTTAGTGGAGTTCCATTTGTTTAGTGGCCTTAAGAAAGGGATCTCTAACTGAAGTTTGGGGTCACCACACATGAAGGTAAAAACAAGACCCAAGCAGAGATGGAAAGGAGAGAAGATAGGCATATGGCAATAGAAAGATCTGAGACCAGGCCAAACCAGCCTCAACACAGCCTTATATATGCTATTTAAATGTTTATCTGAATTTCTGTTACTTAATACTGCAAATAATTTACATTGCATAGTGGTTTTGCCCAAGCAGTTTGAGGTGAAAAGAAGGGAAGCTAGATTAATGGAAATTCCATGAGAGAATTCCTTGGCTTTTTCTGGGTTGGGCTGGGGGCTTGCAAATTAAAGAGACTTTCTTCAATTTTGGTAATTTTTGAGACTGTTGCAGAGCTCGAGAGCCAGTGTGGCACAGCATATAGATAGTTAGCCTCAGAGTTGTTTTTGCTGGTGCAGTTGTTTCTTTTTTTTTTAATTTTGTTGTTGTTGTTTCTGAAGGGGTTCAGGTCCTGCCTCTGCCAGATACTAGCTCTGTGACCCCTTACGAGTCACCAGATCCCTCAGAGATCCAATTCCATCTCTAAGACTATAAGTTGCAGAAAAGGTGACCATCTAGGAAGAAGCTCCCTACATCCCATTAAATCATGGATCCAATCAAAAACACATAATTCCAGAGTTTAACCATTAGACTGCCTTTGAACCCAGAGAAAGTGAAAATTAATAAGGAAATGAGTCAATAGTGAAAATGTATGTTTATTCCTGAGTACACCTGCATCACACACTCACACCTCAAGGAACTACATGCCCATATACTACATACCCTTATTTCAGGCTTAAAAAGTGTAAAATCTCAACATTGTAGTCCCTATCTAAAATCTGGCTCCTTTTTTTTTCAGGGACAGAGAAAAGGGTCAAGAATATCTCAGTTAACATGGGGGAAATATTGAGATTTGGATCAGAAGATAAGAGGCCTTCATGTCTTCCCTTATTTCCCCATATCCCACTACCAGTTAATATATAATACTCCAATACTCAAATCTGTGATCTCATCAATGCAGATATTCTATCCTACATTGTAGATCATTATACAACCTTACCCATCCATCTTGTCCAACATGTTTGCTACAAGGATTCTGTCCAGACTGTCCTTCCTCTACATGTGTCTTACTGTAGTCTACTCCTACCTGCCATTTTCTATTGTTCTCTCAGCGATACTCACTTTCTTATTCTTTAGAGACCACCATTTAACCACACATTAAAAAGACATTCTCTGAAACAAAAGGGATTGGAAGTGGGGAAAGGCCATTAGAGTTACTCACTTCCTTTGCTTAGCTTCATTAAATCTCGAAAGTCATGTAGATCCTGGGATGAGTTTGAGTGAATTTAGATTACATTGTACATTAATAAGAGGCAGCATGGTATACTGGAAGGGGCACTGGTTCTGAAGTCTGAGAACCTAGGTTCAAATTGTACTCCTGATGATAACAAGTGTGGCATTAGGCAAGTCACTTAACCTTTCTGGGACTCAGTTTCCTTATGTATAAAATGAGGGGGCTGGAATAGATGAATGTGGAGGTTCTTTCACAGCTCTTCATCTAAACAGCCTTTCCTTTCCTCTAAGCTCCAGCAAACTCCTTATCATGAAGTCTCTAGGTAGTGGCCAGAGCTTCGTGGGCAGTTGCCACACCTGTACCCAGAAGCCTTAGCTAAAATCAACCCCATTGACCCAAAAAGCCAGACAAACTAACCACAAGTCAATGAAATACACCAACCGTGAAGGGAAATAGACTCATTCTCACCCACATGTTTAATTGGCCTCATTCCCTGAGACAAATGCCTCCATTTAAGATAATTCATGTAATTAAGTTGCTCAGGCATTAGGAATTAGTAAGGCTATGTAATGCTGACTAGACACTGGAATAGAAACAAAACCGTGTGAGCTGAACCATGTTTCCTAGCATGTGGCGAATAATGCATAATAGGCCTCACTCAGCCATATACCCCCACAAAGGTATTCATCTCTTTGTAGTTATCTTGAGTGCCAAAGTGCTTCCAGGGTCCTCCTCTTCCCACCACTCAGTATCTTTCTTTTCTTTCACTTACTTGCTTACATTCAAAGGAACTAAAACAAACAAGACATGTTCATTACTCGGAACAATTCATTTGTTTTTTTTCTTTTTTCTTTCCTTTTAAAAAAATAATTTCCAAAACCTCAAAACTCTCAAGAATTATAAAGAAGTCCTCTCTGAATTCACTCACTGACCCTTCATATGGAAGCAGAAGGGGTAAATATTGAAAAAAGGATTTCATTTTCAACTGTAATCGTGCTATTATAAGATCTAGTCTTTGGGTTGGAAAGGTACAATTAGGTTTCTTCAAAGTTGAGGCATATGAAACACTTTGGGAGACAAACATCGATCTGGGAAGTCCATAGTAGGTAGAATGCTGGAGTCAGTAGGACCTAAGTTCAAAACCAGCCTTAGATCCTTACTAAGCTGTATGACCCTGGGCAAGTCATTTAACCAATTCCAATCTGAGTTTCCTCATCTATAAAATGAGGGGTTGAACTCAATGGTCTCCAAACTCCCTTCCAGCTTTAAATCTATGATTTTATGATGTATTTCAATTTTTATCCCCTTGAAAACTTGCTTCTCTACTTTAAAAGAGTAAAGTTCTTTAATTTGTTAATCTTTTTGTTGTTGTTGTTGTTGTTGGACCTGTAATTTCTTCAGGTTAGGGGACTTCCAGTGAGGAAATTGCCTCTGTCAATGAAGACCAGGATCTGCACTGCAAATTATAATTTTAAGAGAGTTTCCCAAATCACTGAGAAATTAAGTAGCTTGCTCAGGATCATCTAATCAGTATGTATCAGTGGTAGAAATTAAACCTGGTCTTCCTGACTCCATGGCTGGCTCTCAATCCTCTAGCCTCTCTACTTTGTTAATGCTACAAATATTCAGTTTTACATATTGAAGCACAGGATAGAATGGGCTAGCCTTGGAATCTGGAAGACCTGGAAGTAAATCTTGCCTCTGACAGAAACATGCAGGTGGTATGAACGCAGGCAAGTGAAGGCTCATTGGAAACTATTTGTAGCTGGCTTGGGAGCTTTCTGATCAAGACAATGGAATGACCTAGCTATTAAGAACATGATTTCAGGACTTTGGGAATCCTTCAAAATTCACTATGATATTTAGACCACATTTGGAATGCAGGATCTGTAACAAAGCAATAAAATCTCATTTAAGTTCTGTATTGTAAAGAGTTGACAAATTACACGGAATTGATGATCTCCATTGGCGGAAGGAATTTCCACACTTGAGTTTTCCAATATTTTAGCAAAGCATTTGGCAAATTGGGATTCACAGTCACTGAGTAGCTATTAAAAATGCAATGTCAGGGGCAGCTAGGTAGCACAGTGAATAGAGCTCTGGCTTTGGAGTCAGGAAGACCCAAGTTCAAATCCAGCCTCAGACACTTAACACTTACTAACTGTGTGACCCTGGGCAAGTCACTTAACCCCGATTGCCTCACCACAAAACAAAAAGCAAAAAAAAAAATGCAATGTCAAGTTGACAGGAGTTCTGCAGGAGAGAAGGGAAGGGAATAAGCATTAATATAGTGCCTACTGTGTGTCAGGCACTGTACTATGTGTTTTTAACACATATTATCACAAGTGATCCTCAAAACAACCTTACAATATAGCCAAATTTTCCTCATTTTACAGTTGAGGAAACTGAGGCAAAGGGTAAGTGACTTGCTCAGGATCATATAATGAGTAAGTGTCTGAGGCCAGATTTAAATGCAGGTTTTCTTGACTCTGAGACAGCTAAGTGATGCAGTAGATAGAGCCCTGGGCCTGGAGTCAAGAAGACCTAAATTCAAATCTGGTCTCAGACCAAATCTGGCCTCAGATACTTCCTAGCTGTGTGACCTGGGCAAATCATTTAATCCTGTTTGCCTCAGTTTTCTCACCTACAAAGTGAGCTGGAGAAGGAAGTTGCAAACCACTCCAGTATTTTTGTCAAGAAAACCCCAAATGACTTCCTGACTGCAGGTCCAGTGCTCTCTGTACTGTGCCACCAGCCACCCTGGAGATCTGTGTTTGGCCCTATCTTATTTGGCATTTTTTACTAGTGAGCTGGAAAAAGGAATAGATGGCATGGTCATCAGATCTGAGATGATTAAAAAGCTAGGAAGAATAGCTAATTTACTGGATGGCCATCAGTCCATAAGCATTTATCAAACACCTATGTGCTAGGCATTGGACTAAGTGTTAGGATACAAAGAAAGGCAAAAGACAGTCCCTGACCAAGTGGTATAGCATCCAGATTTTTTGAGGAGAAGTTAAGTTAGCTACAGGAAGAAATAGAGAGCAAAACTATGTAGTGGGGGACCTCAACCTCCCCCTGTTAGAACTAGAGAAATCTAACCACAAAATAAACAAGAAAGAAGTTAAAGAGGTGAATAGAATTTTAGAAAAGTTAGATATGGTAGAAAACTTAGTGGGGATAGAAATGAATATACCATTTTCTCAGCGGTACATGGCACCTACACAACAATTAACCACATATTAGGGCATAAAAACCTCACAACCCAATGCAGAAAGACCAAAATATTAAATGCATCATTTCAGATAATGATGCAATAAAAATACATGTAATAAAGGGCCCTGGAAAGATAGACTAAAAATTCATTGGAAACTAAATAATCTAATCCCAAAGAATGAATGGGTCAAACAACAAATCATAGAGACAATCAATAACTTCATCCAAGAGAATGACAATAATGAGACAACATACCAAAACTTATGGAATGCAGTGAAAGTGGTTCTTAGGGGAAATTTTATATCTCTAAATGCTTACATGAATAAAATAGAAAAAGAGGAGATCAATGAATTGGGTATGCAACTAAAAAACCTAGAAAAAGAACAAATTAAAAATCCCCAATTAAATACCAAATTAGAAATTCTGAAAATCAAAGGAGAGATTAATAAAATTGAAATTAAAAAAACTATTGAACTAATAAAAAAAACTAAGAGCTGGTTTTATGAAAAAAAATAAAATAGATAAACCTTTGGCTAATTTTATTTTAAAAAAAAGAAGAAAACCAAATTACCAGTATCAAAAATGAAAAGGATGAATTCACCACCAATGAAGAGGAAATTAAAACAATAATTAGGAGCTATTTTGCCAAACTGTATGCCAATAAATCTGACAATATAAGTGAAATGGATGAATATTTACAAAACTATAAATTGCCCAGATTAACAGAAGAGGAAATAAAGTACTTAACCACATTTCAGAAAAAAAAAAATTGGACAAGTCATCAATGAACTCCCTAAGAAAAAATCTTCAGGGCTAGATTAATTTACAAGTGAATTCTACCAAACATTTAAAGAACACTTAATTCTAATATTATATAAACTATTTGGAAAAATAGGCAAAGGAGTTCTACCAAATTCTTTTTATGATACAAATGCAGTGCTGATACCTAAACTGGGAAGAGTCAAAACTCTCAGAGAAAAAAAATTATAGACCAATTTCCCTAAAGAATATAGATGCAGGGGCAATTAGGCAGAGCAGTGGATAGAGCACCAGCCCTGGATTCAGAAGGATTTGAGTTTGAATTCAGCCTCAGACACATAACACTTACTAGCTGTGTGAGCCCCCACACCCCCCAAAAAAGGAAAGGAAAATAAAAGAATATAGATGCAAAATTCTTAAACAAAATATTAGCAAGGAGATTACAGCAACTTTTCACAAGGATAATACACTATGACCAGGTAGGGTTTATACCAGGAATGCAGGGCTGGTTCAATGTTAGGAAAACTATCAGCATAACTGACCATATCAATAAAAAATTAACAGAAATCATATGATTATCTCAATAGATGCAAAAAAAGCTTTTGACAAAATATAACACCCATTCCTATTAAAAACATTAGAGAGCATAGGAATCAATGGAGTTTTCCTTAAAATGATAAGTAGCATCTATCTAAAACCATCAGCAAGCATTATATGTAATGGGGATAAGTAGAAGCATTTCCAATAAGTTTAGGGGTGAAACAAGGATGTCCATTATCACCTCTGTTATTCAATATAATATAGAATAGAATAGAATATATAATAAAAGAAAAAGAAATAGAAGGCATTAGAATAGGAAACAAAGAAACAAAACTATCACTCTTTGCAGATGATATGATGATATGCTTACAGAATCCTAGAGAATCAACTAAAAAACTATTTGAAATAATTAACAACTTTAGCAAAGTAGCAGGGTATAAAATAAACCCACATAAATCATCAGTATTTCTATATATTACTAACAAAACCCAGCAGCAAGAGGTAGAAAAAGAAATTCCATTTAAAGTAACTGTAATATGAAGAAAGAAATAATGAAACCTACAAAACCAGAAAAAGACACACACTTGGGAAGAGAGATGCAGAGAAAGATACATGCACAGAGATACTGACACACAGATTCTGCACCAGCCCAGTTTGACTACAAAGTAAGTTTAATGCACTGCCCACCCAATTGCTATGTTCCCCAGGAGGATAAACTGCTTTGTCAAAGAGAACTAAAACCTTTGGCAGACCCAGGAGATGTGGCTAGTTGAACAGGTACCATCAGAAGACTTCGTTGAACATTCTGGGGAAAATCTACTCAACTGGCACAAGAATCTGGGTGCTTTGGGCCTACAGTTCCAAATTCTCTCCTACCCTGCACTCCCACTCATTGAGAAGTCAAGAAACATGGAAGTTACTGCAAAGGGTCCAATCATGAGCTTCAAAGAAAAGGGAGGTCTAACACCTTTCATTACCCTGGACTAGATGAGTAAGACCTGTGTAGTTTCTCTCTCAAGACCCAGGAGGCTGCCTCAAAGGGGCTCTGGTGTTGTCAAACCCACGAGCTGAATGAAGCTCCGTTAAGAAGTTTGTCTGTAGAACATCTGGAATGAAGTAGCTTCATCCACATTACCCAGGCCAGGAAGTGAGTTTCCTTTCTGCACAGACATGCCAAGAGTTAAAGACCTGCTGGTTCCCACCGCTCCCCCTCCTCTACCCCCAACCCAAAGGGAGGATGCATCCAGCACAAAGGAGACATCTCCCCCTCCAGGGTGGAGGGAATCAAGCCCCTAGCCCAGGATTTTTAACCATTCTTGTGTTGTGGACCCCCTGGCAGACTTGCAAAAACTATGAACCTCTTCTCAGAATCATGTTTTTAAATGTACAAAATAAGCCATATGGGATTATTAAGAAAATGATGTTATGTTGAAATAAAGATGTAATTTTTTCTCAAAAAAAATGAAGTAACTATAGACAACTTAAAATATTTGGGAGTCTACCTGACAAGACAAACCCAGAAACTATATGAATATAATTACAAAACACTTTTCACACTAATAAAGTCTAAATAATTGGAAAAATATCAGTTCCTCATGAGTAAGTTTAGCTAATATAATAAAAATGACAATTCCACCTAAATTAATTTACTTATTCGGTACCATACCAATCAAACTATCAAAAAAGTATTTTATAGAGCTAGAAAAAAAATACAATTCATGTGGAAGAACAAAAGGTCAAGAATATCAAGGGAAATAATGAAAAGAAATGCTAGGGAAGGTGGCATAGCCATACCAGATCTAAAACTGTATTATAAATTAGCAGTCATCAAAACCTTCTAGCACTGGCCAAGAAATAGAGTGGTGGATCAGTGGAATAGGTTATGACTATAGTAATCTACTATTTGGTAAATCCAAAAATTTTAGCTTCTGGGATAAGAACTCACTATTTGACAAAAACTGCTGGGAAAACTGGAAAACAGTATGGCAGAAACTAGGCATAGACCAACATCTTACTGTATACCAAGATAAGGTCAAAATGGGTACACAAATTAGACATAAAGGGTGAAACAATAAGCAAACTGGGAGAGCAAGGAATTGTTTACCTATCAGATCTATGGAGAAGGGAAGAATTTAGGACCAAACAAGAGATAGAGAACATTATGAAATGCAAAATGGATGACTTTGATTACATTAAATTAAAAAAAATTTTTTTTTGCATAAACAAAGCCAATGCAACCAAGATTAGAAGGGAAGCAGAAAGCTGGAAAAACAATTTTTATAGCCCGTGTTTCTGATAAAGGCCTCATTTCTAAAACATATAGAGAACTGAGTCAAATCTATAAGAATATAAGTCATTCCCCATGGTCAATGGTCAAAGGAGATCAACTAGCAGTTTTCAGATGAAGAAATTAAAGCTGTCTATGGTCATATGAAAAAAAGTGCTCTAAATCACTATTAATTAGAGAAATACAAATTAAAATAACTCTGAAGTACCACCTCACACCTATCAGATTGGCTAACATGATAAAACAGGAAAATTATAATTGTTGGAGAAGATGTAGGAAAATTGGAACACCAATGCATTGTTGGTGGAGTTGTGAATTGATCCAACCATTTTGGACAGTAATTTAGCACCATGTCCAAAGGGCAATCACACTGTGCATACCCTTTGATCCAGCAATACCACTACTAGGTCTGTATCCCAAAGAGATGATAAAAAAGGGAAAAGGACCCACATGTACAAAAATATTTATAGCAGCTCTTTTTGTGGTGGCCAAGAATTGGAAATTGAGAGGATGCCCATCAATTGGGGAATGGTTGAACAAGCTGTGGTATATGAATGTAAGCTGTGGTATATGAATGTAATGGAATACTATTGTGCTATAAGAAATGATGAGCAGGCAGATTTCAGAAAAGCATGGAAAACTTGCTTGAACTGATGCTGAATGAAGTGAGTAGAACCAGGAGAACACTCTACACAGTAACAGCAGCATTGTGAGATGACTGACTTTGTTAGACTTAGCTCTTCTGAGCAATGCAATGATCTGAGACAATTCTAAAAGATTCATGATGGAAAATGCTATCCACATCCAGAGAAAGAACCATGGAGTTTTAATGCAGATCAAAGCATACTATTTTCTCTTTTTCTTCAATTTTTTTGTTTTTCCTTTCTTGTGGTTTTCCCCTTTTGTTCTGGTTCTTCTTTCACATGACTAATGTGGAAATATGTTTAATATGACCATAATGTATAGCCTATATCAGATTACATGCCAGCTTAGGGAGGAGGAAATGGAAGGAGGGGGGAGAAACTTAAAATTCAAAATCTTATAAAAGTGAATGTTGAAAACTAAAAATTAATTAATTTTTTTTAAAAAAAGACAGTCCCTGCTCTCAAGAAGCTCACAGTGTAATGGAGGAAACAACGAATGGGCAAAAAAGTATGTACAAACATGCTATACACAAGACAAATTGGAGATAATCAAGACTTCTCATATAAGATGGCTTTTAGCTGGGACTTGAAGGAAGCCAGGAAACAGATAAGGAGGGAAAGCATTCCAGTCAGGTATGGGGGACAGCCTGTGAAAGTACCCAGAGTGTGGAGATGGAGTGTCTTGTGTGAGAAATAGCAAGGAGGCCATTGTGGTACTTGGGGTAAGGGAGATGCGGTCATCTGTGAAAATGTAAGGCTTTGAATGTCAAGAAAAGGATTTTATATTGGATCTTGGAGGTGATAAGGAAGCACTGGAGTTTATTGAATAGGGGAGTGACATGGTCAGACCTGTGCAGAATCAGGATCCAAAAGATTTTGACTGGCTAACACTATGGACTGATTTTAAAAAGATGAAATTCATAGGATCATACAGTTAGAGCTAGAAGGGACCATTGAGGTTATTCTGTACAATCTCTTTATTTTACAGGTGGGGAACTGAAGTCCAAATGAGTTAAATGATTTGCCCAAGGTAATAAGTGACAGACATGATTTGAACCAAGGTTTTGACTCTAAGGGCAGCTAGGTGGTACAGTGGCTAGAGGCTGGTCTTGAGTCAGGAAGATCTGAGTTCAAATTTGGCCTCAGACACTTACTAGCTGTGTGACCCTGGGCAAGTCACAACCCCTATTTGCCTCAGTTCCTCACCTACAAAATCAGGACACAGTGGAGAAGGAAATGACAAACTATTCCAGGATCTTTGCCAAGAAAACTTTGTCCATGGGGTCACATAGAGTCAAACATGACTGACAACTGAACACCAACAATAAACCTGACTCCAAATCCCATACACTTTCCACTATACCCCACTGACTCAATAAGGATATATCTTCCATAGTGATCAATTCAAAAAATTAACTTCAAGAGTACAAGATGGCAGAGGCATAGTACACTAGGAATTTGTCTGAAAAAGAACTAGGGCTTATAGTAGACTACAAGCCCGGAAGCCAAAAAGGCTAATATGATCTTGGGTTACATTGAGAGAAAAGCAAAACTGACAGGAATAAAGAGGTGATAGTTTTTCTGTACCACACTCCAGTCAGACCACCTAGGGTGTATTACATTGAGTTTGGGATGTCACACCTTAGGAAGGTCATTGACAAACTAGGGAATGTGAAGAGGAAAGCAATCAGGATAGAGAAGAGTCTTGGAATCATGTCAAATGACAGTTGGTTAAAGAAACTGGGGCTATTTAGCCTGAAGAAGAGAAAACTCAGGGGTGACAGGATAGTTGTCTTCAAGAATCTGAAAAGCTACCATATGGAGGAGATAATAGACTTATTCTTCTTATCCCCAAAAGGGAACAATGAGTGGAAATTGCAAATAATCAAATTTAGGCCTGACATCAGGGGGAAAAAATGTCCTAATAATCTCTAAAATTGAGATATGTTGCCTTGAGAGTTGGTGGATTCCCCCCATTGGAGGTCTTCAAGCAAAGACTGGAAGACCATTTCTCATGGATATTAGAGTGGGCACTCCTTTCGTGTACAGATGGACCTACATGGCCACTGAGGTCCATTGCAACTTCAAATTTTGCAGTTCTGTGATTCTGATGTCCTCACATCAGTGAAATCACTGATCTGGACACTTCCCCCATCCCCATTCAAATAAAGAATATCTACATTTGATTCACAAAATCAGATGGTTTTAGCCAAGGAAGAATTTATAATAAATATTCATCAAAAGGTTCTGTTTTGCTAAGTTACATGATGTTGAAGTCTCACTTCTTGAAATCTGATTTTCTCCTGGAGTATTCCCGGACTTAGAAAAGCCTACAATTGGCCTAAAATTAAACCTGAAGAAGCTTTTGCCACTCTCACCTAGGAGCAGGCTATATAGAGCTGACATGGAGGCAAGACTTTGTAAAATAAATATATAAAATGATATTAATTTTTAAAAAATAAATATGTAAAAATCTAAATATATAACATAAATAAAATATTTTAAAATTTTATAAAATAAAATTCCACTGATGAAAACAAAAGCTCTTAAAGCCCCCAAGCAGTTCAGCCAGAAGGTCATGTATTCCAATTTATGTGTAGGCAGGGGAAAGGAGTTTAGGCTCAAAATTGTCACATATGCTACATTTTTTAGTGGATGACTTCTTTTAATGAATAATAAAACTTTCAATGAACATTTCTACACAGATAGATGTATCTATGATAGAAAGTGTCCCAAAAGTTTTAGTGCAGTTTAAAGCTATTAAAGCTTACATAGCATTAAAACTGCACTAAGATTTTTAGGACACTCTGAATATCTAGACAGATGGCTATTATGCTTAATTTCCTAGAGTTGGTAGAAATTTGTGAACTTAAGGGGGAGGGAAGAAAACAATACCTTATTTGTTCCAATCAAGGAACAAAAATAATTCAGTTTTACAACTAAAGAACTTGTCTTGGAGAAGTCGGAAAGCATTAGAAATCATAAAATGGGTTTTAAGTTTAATTGGATTGTAGTACAAGCAAGAATTTTAAAAAAAATTGTTGTGCATTTTGCAGCAACAAAAGAGTCTTTCTCACTAAGACATAAACTGGTAATACCAGTGGAAAGATGCAATCCTTGTGTGCAACATGGGTTTAACCATACTTAGTTGCTGGCACACTTTGAAAGTGACTATTCAAATGGTCATAAATTAGCAGTATAAGAAAAAAGCAGCATCTATAATAATTTCCCATCTTCCATGGTTTCCAATTAAGAAGATAGCACTCCTGTGGTTATAGACATATCTATCTGTGGTTTGACCTTTTACATTCACATTATTATTTTTACTTACAGAACTGCAAGTAAAATGAGGAGAATGAGGCTTTGTCTCAGGGCACTGAATTTAGAGGGTGTTGACAATACTTGAATGTCCTTTAGACCCATAGAAACAACAGAGCTTGTCTACTAACTGGCAAGAAAAATCAAGTAAAATAGGAAACTCCCAGTGGTCACTGTTCTAGGGTCTCTGTCTCTGCCCACCCCACAAGTGAATGTTCCTCATCTGAAAAATTCCTAGTTACAGCTTTGCCTACTTAATCATGTAAATGGTGGTAAGTGGTCATCAAAATCTACAGGCATTATTCACCAATAAAATAAATCTGCATTAAGGCATACGTGTTTGCCTTGAAATACTTCCTTTGTGGCACAGTGTGTGATCTATTTACTGGGGAAAAGTCACATAAAGATGTATAAGTATTTTCTTTTGCATTGGGCATCTGTTTCCAGAAATGCCAAAATAAACTGAGAGCTAATAAGCTGATCTTGTACATTTGATTATAATAGTCTACTGCATGGAAAATATGTGTCTTACGTGCCATGGAAACGTCTGACTGCACAAAATAGGAAAATAAGTAATCAGAATTTCTCCCTGACATATCGTCAGTTTACAATAAAACAGTATATGCTGAACATTTATGCTTCTTTTCCACATAAGCTATTTATTCAACTGAAAATTATTCACAGCTGTCTCCTTCCAGATGAGCTTGCAACCAATGCTATTAGAGTCATTTTTACAGGTGATGAAGACCTTAGACGATAAAGTTTAACAGGACTTATATAAAATGCATCATCCTACCTCCAAGAGAACTTAGTATTTTTAGCACTCTCAAGGAAAAAAACATTAAATTTTCTGACTTTTCATTTGAGGGATATTTTCCAAAAGGAATCCAAATGAAGTGAATGCTCTCTTTCCCCACCAAAATCAAACTGATGTATGAAACAAGGGTTAAAATAAGCAGCCTCATTTTTAGAAGGCCTCTTCCTTCATGCATTCTTGAACTGAAAATAACCCAAGACCAATAAGCGACAAAGAAGAACATGCCTTGTTATGAGACATTGGCATTTCACCTTCACATTGCATTGTTCTGAATTTCATAGTTCCTCTTCTTTCCTCCACTTCTACTTTGAAGAGAAATTTAATGCTTATGACCCATAACTGGAGACAATTAGGAAAAATGTGCAATGCTTTCACTCATTGTAAGTTATTCCCTGACATAGAAATCTATTTTTTAATGCCAACATTCTCCCAATGATGCTGTATGGCTATGTAGGGGTTGATCAGGGGACTCCCTCATCAATCTGATGAGTTAAGGGGTGGTAAACCTTTGTCGTTGACTTTAGTCATATGTCATCAATTAAGGATGAATTGGTTGGCATTACATTAGTCTATAAAAAGGGGGTCACTTGAACTGTTGAGTTTCTGGAGGATTCTGTAATTCAACCTTTTAGAGGGAAAAGGAAGAGTTTCTGGGAAACCCAAGCCTCAGGGCTGCCTCTCTAGGATCTCCAAGTTTAAAGGTTTGAGTATTCATCCCTCTAAAAAGATAAGGGGGAGTTCTTGGGTAACATGCTTCTCTAAGGGAGGAAAAGATCATTTGAATGGTACCTTCAGCTAAAAGACAGGCAAAGAACTGAAGTCACAATATGGAAGAGCAAAAAACTTGGCATCTGTCCTCTGTTTTCCAGAAATCTGATAAGAAGTGAGGCTGCCTCTTTAGTAACCCCAAGTTTGTATTCATTCCAGGAGAGTCCAAGTTCTCATGACAGTACATCAAGTCAGAGGTTTATATGAGTTGAAAATGGGATTCATTGCAAAGTCAGGTGCCTCTAGCAGTTATAATCATGATTCCCATTTGAGGGATTTTAAGCCTTAGGGGGTAGTACTGTAAGACTAAAGGCTTACATGCAATTCTGGGGTGGAAGTTGAATTCACCACAATGTCAGGAAGCTGCTTCTCTAGCAACCTCAAGTTCATTTCCCTTTCAAGGGGAATTCAAAACTCAGAGTGGTACTTTGAATCTGGGGGAATGCATAAGGCCCTAGGCAAAAACAAACCAACAAAAAACTCACTGGAGAGAGAAGAGAGTTGTGTTGATTATTTATGAACCAATCACTGTTGGCCACATAACAAGAAGATGGAACTCATTGGAAAAGACCTTGATATCAGGAAAGATTGAAGCAAAAGGAAAAGGGGACAGCAGATGATGAGATAGGTGACGTTTCCTGGAAATAACAAACATGAACTTGGACAGACTTCAAGAGATAGTAGAGGATAGAAGGACCTGGTGTGATACGTCCATGGAGGTCACCAAGAGTCAGACATGACTGAACGATTGAACAACAAGGGAGTCTTTTACGTGGTTTCCACATTTTCTGTGGAGGTAAAATAAGTCCAGTGACTGGAAGGATGAACCATGGACTACAAATACCTTTCCAAAAAATCAAAATTGTGATTAAAAAGAACAAAAGGGGCAGCTAGGTGGCGCAGTGAACAGAGCTCTGGCCTTGGAGTCAGGAGGACCCGAGTTCAAATCCAGCCTCAGACACTTAACACTTACTAGCTATGTGATCCTGGACAAGTCACTTAACCCCAATTGCCTCACCAAAAAGCCAAAAAAAAAAAAAAAAAGAACAAAGGAAATAATGGGAATAATGGAAATTCAACAATGGTTTGTGCACAAGAAGTGCTATAAAAGGTATCATATTAGGAAATTTATTGGAAAAGGAAATAGACCAATCATGCGGCGAAAAGCAAGAGATAACAAATAGATGTTCTGAGGACTATGTTGTACCTACAGAGCATCATAAGACGTAGAGGAATATCTCTATACATTAGCGAGATTCTCTGTAGAGGATTTATAGAGAATGTAGACAAGAATCTCACAGGATGAGATATGGATGAGTTATAATCTGCACCCTCAGAGGGATTTCCTCATTGATGAGATGACTAAAGATTCCATTAATATATTGACTCAATCATAAAAATATAGCAAATAATACTTCACCAAGAAATCACAATGTGATTTTAGAAAGAAATCAATTGTGTATAAATGGCACAGTGATTAAAAAGAGAAAAGAAGGTAATCACAGAACCCTAGAGTTGGAAAGGCCTCTAAAGTCATCTAGTTTAACTCCTACCCAAAGTGCAAGTCCCAACTACAATCATTTAGCTGCCTCTCAATAACAATGACAGAAAACTCGCTACATTCTCAGAGGTCCATTTCAATCTTTAATGACAACAACAATAATTCTGAGGCAATTCTTAACAGCTCTAATTACTAGGACAAGATTTCTTCTTTATTTAGACCCATAATTTGTCTCTCTGCTATTTCTACCAATTCATCCCAATTCTGTCTTTGAGAGTCAAGCAGAGCATATCTAATCCCTCTTCTTCAAAGCAAGCTTTCAAATATTTGAAGACAATTATCACATCCCCACCTAAGTTTTTTTTTTCTTCTCTAGGTTAATAACAATTTGAATAAAAAATAACAGGAACATGTATATAGTGGCTTAAAGTTTGCACAGTGCTTTACCCATGTCTCATTTTATCCTCACCACCAAATCAGTGAGGGGGGGTACCATTAGTATTCTCCCCATTTGAGATGAGAAAAACTGAAGTTAAGTAATTCCACCAGGGTCACAGATCTAGTAAGTGTCTAACATAGGATTTGAACTCAGGTCTTACTAGCTCCAAGTCCAGAGCCACCTAGATTCTTAACAAACCCAATGTCTTCAACTTATCATTGAAAATACTGATTTCAGGGTAGCTAGGTGGTGCAGGGGATAGAGCTCCGGCCTTAGAGTCAGGAAGACCTGAGTTCAAATCCAGCCTCAGACACTTGACATTTACTAGCTGTGTGACCATGGGCAAGTCACTTACCCCTGATTACCTCACCAAGAAGCAAAAAAAAAAAAAAAGTACTGATTTCACATACCCACTCTATCCTAGCTCTTCTTTAGGCATATTCCAAGTTATCATCATCCCTACTAAAACGTGAAATTTTAGGAAATAATATGGCATAAAACATTACATAGTCTTGCAAAAAAAAAGGAAAAGCAAGAAAAATAAAGAAAATGAAAAAGTATCAATCTGCATTCTTACATGTGTACCTCACTACTATTATTGTCTAAATTTAAGCTTACTCCTCTCATGGATGTTGTGTATATTTGTGGGAAGAAATGAATCAGGTTTTTTGGAGAATATTTTATATTAGCTGTCTTTACCATGTTGTCTGTGAGTAGCACGAGCTGCCCTCTGGGGACTCAAACTGACAGTTCAAGCAGAAAATGAGGAACGCTATTGTCATTGTTCATCATTGTCTCCCTCCCCTCCTCTTCCTCCTCTTCATCTTCCTCCTCCTTTTTTTCCCCTTTCCTTCTCCTCCTTCCCCTCTCCTTCTCCTCCTCCCTCCTCCTTTTTCTTCCCTCACCACATGTGGTCCCTCTCTCCACTTGGGACACCATAGCCTTACATGCAGTCACTCTGTACATAGAAATATAATTTTCAATCGCTTATATTTTCTAAGATATTTTGGGGTTTGGAGGCTAGGCTTTGTTTTTTATTTATTGATTTATTTTTCTTTAAAAAAGCTGGAACAATATACTTCTTGTCCTGCCGTTTTCATATATGATTTCTTGAAATACAGCTCTGAAAAAAACAGGCTTTTAAAAAAGTGTGTTGTGTTTCAAATAGAGCTACTTGACTACTTTAAATCCAAATCACTCTGGCTTTCATTACATGGCCAATAATAGCCCCCAGCCCAAACTTCTGTGGCTCATTGTTTAGATTTTAATGACTTAGAATGAGTGTAAATAGCAATTGTTTTCTGTTCTGGCCAGAAACTCTGAGAGTCTTTCCCTCCCAGACTGATACTTCTGTGATGGTAAAGGAAGCCATCTTGTGTCTCAATTTTACCTATTCCTAGCCCTTAATCAGCCAGACAGACTGAGACCTGTGAAAAACCTTAGTTTAGAAAGGTCAAGGTCACCCACTGCACCCCGGGCCATCACCATTGTCTTGACTCTGTTCTGCCACTGGACTCTGACATCTCTGGAAGAGTGAGGCTGATGACTTTGCACAGTTCTGCCTCACTTAAATCCAATTCACTTGCAGGTAAAAACATCAACCTCACGAAGTCATTGGTCCTTTTCCAGAATGAAGGGTCAACAACAACAACAGGTTCATAAAATGGCCTAGTACAATGGAACTAAACAACGTCCTTTGTTCTGGATATTATATTTCTACTTCTTGCCTCACAGGGTAGTTGTGAATAAAGCTAAAAGCACCTCATATGTTTGAGTTATTAACTAAGGTGAAAGTTGATATTTGCTCCTTTTGGCTGCCCCGTCAGACTTCTGACTCATATTAAGCTTGAAGTTCACTAAAACCAAGAGGAATTCCCACTTCCCTCAAGGTGAAGTGTTGTTTTTGCTGTTCCTCCTTCGTTTTTGAAAAGAACTAATAACACTATGGGTGATGTCTTAACTCATGGGTGAACTGGATTTAAGTGAGGCAGAGTTGCACAAGCTCCTCAACCCCAATCTCTTTCAGAGTCATTGAAATCTAGTGGCAGGAAAAAGACGATTAGTGATGACCTGGGATGCAGTGGGTCAGCAGATTAGTAAAAGATGGAGCTAATTTGTAATGGTTCGTTACTATGCTATAGCCTCAGACATTATCTGGTTGTAATATGAGAAGACCCGGATTCAAATTCCACTTTTCAAACTTACTATCTGTTTGATCTTGGTCAAGCCACCTGTCTCTTGCCTTCAGTTTCCTCATCTGTAAAATGAGGAGATTGGACAAGATGGCCTTTTAGGTCCCTTCCAGGTCTAGATCTGAGATCTTAAGATGTCCTGATTGGGAGGAATTCACCAATCATCAACGATGTTTAACTCAACTCTTTACTTTCTAGCCTTATTATAAAGAAGGCAACAGAAAAGTATGGAGCATAGACTTAGAGCTGAAAGAGACTTAGAGGTCAACTAGTAGAACCCTTTGATTTTATAAATGAGGAAACTGAGGCGCAGAGAGGCTCAGTGACTTGCCTTAGGTGACTAAGGTAATAAGTGGGCAAAATGGGATTCAAATCTAGATCCTGTGACCCCAAATCCAGAAGCTTTTCCACTTAATTGTCATATTGCCCTAAAGTAGATACACAGGGCCCATCAAGTCCTTATAAAGTTCTTGCTGCGATTCTCCTACTCGCATCCTTCTTGGGATAGGTCTAAGCAATACATACTACCACAGAGTGGTAAGTTCTACTTTTCTATTGCTTTGCACTATGAAGTAACTTAACAATTAGGTTAAATCCCTCTAAATTTCAGGGTAAGGGTAAGGTTAATGAGCAAAGAAGGGGGTGAGTATGTTGAAATTAATTCTTCCTTAACCTAGAAATAGCAAAATTTAATCCCTTCTCCATTTTTAGGAAAGATGTTATGGTTTTTACTTCTAGTGCTATAAGTCAACATTACCTTCACCCCCACCTCAATTAATATCCCCAATTGACTGCTATGATAAATAAAAATGATGAATCATTTGAGGGGAGGGGAGGAGAGAATCTCTTAAAGCTATTCAAATTTTTAGACATATACATTAATGAGGCCTAATGCTGACATGTGCACAGTGCTTTAAGGTTTACAAAAGATTTAACATACCCTAACTAATTTGAACCTCCACAAAGTCCTATTCCAGGGCTACATCAAGGTGTGGTAGCAGCTTTGGGTTCTCCAGAGGTAGGCCTCTAGAGCATCAACTCTAGAACGTTTGACTAAGTCTCCAAGTTGCAAGCAACAGACTGAATCTGAAGTTCAAAGACCACATGTGGGAAGTACACCTCACAGGCTAGTGGGGAAAACCTGAGTTCAAATCTTGATTCAGAAGCTGATTATCTGGACAAGTCATTTAGACTCTTTGAGTCTCCATTTTCTCTATAAAATGGGAATAAGAATAACACCTATCTCCCAAGGTTGTTGTGAGGAACAAATGAGATATTACGTATGAAGCAGTTTGTAAACTTTAAAGTTGTTACTATTATTATTCATCAATAAATACAAATAAAAATTGGCCCTGAGCTTTAGCAGCCCCTTTCTGTTTCCCTAGTGAAGGTGATGGAATAGTCAGAAATAGGGCAGAGGATATGAAGAATTTCACAGTTTTCTAGACCCTCTATAAACAATAACTTAGCTGTTCGTACTGAAAATGTGAGATGGGTCCAATGGGTCCAATGACCCAAATCACCATACTATTGGAAGAAATGAACCACATCGTCATTTACATTCTTAGGATAAATGAAACCAGAAGACACAAAGAAATTGTGGTTAAATAGGATGGTTCACAGAGTTTTCCTTGGAGATACAAACAAAAGAGTTGGCAAAGTTGCATTTGGGTAATTACAGGAGGGCTTTTAACAACACCAAGCTGCTCCCTCACACAAAAGCCCATCTTTACAATGCTATGGTTTTCTTGCTGATGGCATGTGAGCATGACCCTTCAAATACCACAATCTCCAAAAAATCAAAGTCAGGGAAGTGTATGTCACCAAGCTCGAATTTGTAAAAAATAAACTTACCTCTGAGTAAGTTACAGTGTGCATGGCAGACAGTGTGAGGTAGCAAAAGGAGTGAGCTTAAGGCTGCAAGTCAGGAAACCTGGGTTCTAGTCCTAGCTATGTGCCTTTGGGTAAACCTCAGATTTCCCATCTATAGAACGAAAGACTTAGACTGGATTACCCTCATCACCTCAAAACTGGACTATTGTAGTAGTCTCCTGTCTCAAATCCCTTCCCATTCCAGTTCATCCTCCACACAGCTGCCAAAGTGATCTTCAGAAAGTGCAAATATGACTATGTCATTTCCCTACTCAATAAATTCCAGTGGTTCCCTATTACTTCTAAGATCAAAAATAAATTCTTCTGTTTGGGCTTTAAAGCCCTTCATGAACAGGCCCTAACCTACCTTTCCATCTTTATTGCCCATTATTACCCCAATATTCCCCATAGTGCAGCCAAATTGGCCTTCTTGCAGTTCCTCACAGACAGGATTCCATCTGTCTTTGAGTCAGCTGTCTCCTATACCTAGAATGTACTACCTCCTCACCTCCATTCTCTGGGAATCTGTAATTTCTGTCAAGGCATAGCTCATGAGCCACCTTCTACGAAGCCTTTCCTGATGCCCTCAGCCACTAATATCTTCCTTTCCAAATGTCCTTGTATCTAATTTGTGTGAATTTGTATATGTGTGTGTATGTATAGATATAGATATAGATATATATGTAATATAAATATATGTATGTTGTTCCCCCACCCCTGTCCATGCCATCTGTTCCTTGAGGGCAGGAATCATTTTTTTTGCCTTTATCTTTGTACCTAAAACAGAACCTGGCACATAGTAGGCACTTAATAAATCCTTGTATATTGATTAATGACCTTGAAAGTCTCAGCTCTAAAACATTATGATCTTCCAAATTTGTAAAGGTCCTCATTGCCCAAAACTAGGTATGTTACATTTCACCCCTCCCCCAAGGTTCTTGGGCATCCTTAAGGTGGTTTGAGATAACTAAGCTCTCTGTCTAGCCTCTATCTATGTGGTTCCCTCAATTATAGAGGGTGGGTCCCCAGCACCTCAGTTCCACTTAACCACTTAACAGCCAGATTATCTTTTTACAGAGAAATATTTCCTTCAAAGTTATAATAACAAATGTATAAATACTTGAGATCAGTTTCTATACAGCACTGTCCCAAATTCCAAGTCCAAAGCTTATGTTGGGCTTGAGGCTCGGGCACCTTGACTTCCTGGGGCTTTCCTGTTGGATGACTGGCTACAGAATCCCACCTGGAATCCTGGCTCCAAGGTCATCTTGTCTCAAACTCCCAGTCTCATGCAGATCACCACCTACACCTAGAAACTAAGGACAAATGAACAGAACAAGGCAAACACCCCAGGACTGTTTTTTGGACCCACAAGGTTAAGAAGGAGAGGGAAGAAAGATTAATTCATGGTGCCTGGGCTGTGGTGAACTGTGATTTTTACCCTCTGAACACAACTGGAAAGAGCAGGCAGGAGAAAGACTGAGAATGACCCATTTTGGTGGTTTTAAAGATGCAGCCTGTTCTAGGAACGTAACCAATAAGAAGGATATCACTCCCATACTTATGGTAGGACAGCATGAAGAAGCAGGTTGCCTCTATGTTAGCTGATCTGGGCATACTTCAAGCAAGCCCTCACTACACAATCAACAAATATTTATCGAGTATCTACTAGATTCCTACCATCTTATGGATATCCTAAGGATAAATATGGTATATAGTAAAAAGCATGTTGAACCCAAAGTCAAGAGAGACCTGGACTTGTTTCCTACCTCTGACATTAGCTGGCTATTTGACGGTGGGCAAGTCCATCAACCTGAAACTCAGTTTCCTTAACTGTAAGTATAAGACTTTACCTTCTTCCCTACTGGATTTGTCTCATAAGGTTCAGCTCAAATGGGGATAATAATGTACCTCACATGAATATTATGAAGATCAAGTCACATAATCACAGAATTTGAGAGTTGGAAAAGACCTCCATAGATAATTAGTTTAATTCATACTCAAAAAAAGAAATCCTTTCTATGACATACCCAACAAATAGATGTCCAGCTTTTACTTGAAGACCTCCAAAGAAGAGAAACACATCACCTCCAAAGAAATCCATTCTGCTTTGGGATAGCTCTTTAGAAAACTGTTAGAAATATTTTCCTGATAAGTATGCCAAAATTGACTTCTTTGTAACTTCCACCCATTTTCCTGGTTCTGCCCTCTGGTACTAAACAGAATGAGCTGAAAATTCCTTTATCCACGTTGCTGTTGTTCAGTCAATATTCAGTCATGCCTGACTCTTCGTGACCCCATTTGGGGTTTTCTTGGCAAAGATATTGGAGTGGTTTGCCATTTCCTTCTCCAGCTCATTTTACAGATGAGGAAAACTGAGGCAAACAGGGTTAAGTGACTGCCTAAAGTCATGCAGCTAGTAAGTGTCTGAGGCTAGCTTTGAAATCAGTAAGATAAGTCTTCCAGATCCCAAGCCCAGTGCTCTATCCACTGAGTCACCAGCTGCCCCATTATAGCCCTTCAAATACTTGAAGATGGCTATCAAGTCCCCCATGTTTTCTCTTCTCCAGCCTAAATGTGCCCAGTTCTTTCCATCAATCTTCATATGACATGGACTCAGGGCCTTTCATAATCCTGGTTGCTCTCCTCTGTCCACTCTACAGTTTATCAATGCCCATCTTAAACTGTGGTACCCAGATGAAACACAGTACTTTAGATGAAGTCTGACAAAGGCAGAGTACAGTGGGACTATCACCTTCCTTTTCCTGGAAGCCATGCCCTTTTTAATGCAGACTAAGATTAATAATAATAGCTAGCATTTATAGGGTGCTTTAAGGTTTGCAAAGTGTTATTTAAATACTATCTCATTTTATTCTCAAAAGAACAAAAGATGGGTGCTAGTATCATCCCCATTTTACAGATGAGGAAACTGAAGCAGAGTTTAAGTGACTTGCCCTGGGTCACACAGTTAGTAAGTGTCCAAGGCTAGATTTGAATTCAGGCCTTCTTGACTCCAGATGCAACATTCTCTTATTCACCGTGTCACCTAGCTCCCTATATTATATTAGCTTTTTCAGCTTCCTCATCAATGTCTCTATTCCATAAAACCCTAAGATTTTTTTTTTCACAACTGCTATTTATTCATACCTCTTCCATATTATGATAGTGAAACTGATTTTTTGTACTCTAGTGTAAGATTTTACATCCATCCCTATTAATTTCTCTCATAAGATTCAGCCCAAAGGGCTAGCCTATAAAGACCCTTTTGAATCCTGTCTATATTATCCAATGTTTTAACTATCCCTCCCAGCTTCATGTTATCTGGAAATTTGAGGAGCTCATCATCTTTGTCTTTATCCAAGGCATTGATGAAAGTGTTTAGCAGCCCTGAGCTAAACACAGTTCCCTGAGAGGTTATATGCAGTGTGCTTTGTATTAGCTATTATTATCCTCTCATCTGGCCTTTTTACTTTCAACTCGATTAAAACAGTTGTGCCTATGAAAATGGCCTGAAACAGGATCTCCCCATCTTTCTTCCAATGTGCCTTGTCTTAAATTTCTCTAGCATGCCCTATGCTGCCTGTGCACTCAGTAGGCATTCAATCCTTGACTGATCGGTGTCCTCAATCTCAATAGCATTCTTCACTTTATTTATCAATACTGGCTCATTCTTGGCATTGTTTAGAAGCTATTTCTTGAAAAGTTATTAAAAGGCTGCTTCCAAGATGGATTTCAAGGGCAGAATCTCCCAGGGCTTTTAGAGGAGTTCTGTGGGCCAGCTGGTGAGCAGCACTTTGGGGATGCTTCTGCCAATAGGCTGCTGCTTTACTTCCTTACCAAATTAGCTCCATCTCATGATATTCACAGATCTCCCACCCCCACCCCAATGTCCTAAAAAAAGAACTGAGGGTCTGTCTGTGCACAGAGAGAGTAGTTATTTGGGAAATAGTGCAGAGTTCAGCGAACTGGAAACATTGATAAGATTAATCAGGTAACTTTCAATGGAATTAATCTTTGATTTTTTCCTTCAGCTAGATGCGTTGTCTTGTCTGGACCAAACATGGGCATGGCCATCACAACCTCTTATCTTCTTCTTAAGTAGCAAAAGAAAAGACCATCCATTACTCTGTTTTCCTTATGTAATTGTTGCCTCCCCTTATCCAGCACCACCTCTTTATTGCCCTCTAGGTGGTACTCCTTTTCAGTTTTGCAGAGGATAGACTCTTCCATGACTCAGAGCCATTTGACGTATGGAGTAAAGGATGTAATTAAATAAATGTATGAGTGAGGATTGGGGAGGAGAATGAGCCAGTCACGTGGCAAGAGATAGGGATAACAGGTAACCCATGTACTCTGCCGACATACTTGTGATGCCAAGAAAAAGGAAGAGGAAGGGCTCTAGCATGTTAGGTACATTCCTTGTGGTGATCTTATGAGAGGAAATGGACCAGGGTACAGGATGGGCAGACATGGGTGAGTTGAAATCTCCATCTTTGGAATTCAGCTATCTTTGGAATTCAGGATGAGATCACACATCTATATGAATATTTGAAAAGAAGCAGAGCCTTAAAGTCTTTGCCACTCAAAAATACCCAAATCCATCCTTTTTTGTGGATCAACTCATGGGATAGCTACTTTTTGAGTTAAGAAGGGAGAGAACACATTTTAACTTTAATGTAGTAACTATTAGCCCTGAGTACGAAGGACATCATAATAACCCCTGGTCAAACAAGGGAGCTCTATGGTGACAGAATGCCTGTGGGTTGTTTTGAGAGGTTGGGGTAAAGGTACTTAAGAAAACATTTCATCTGAAATCAGCTAGGCTGTCAGAAGGAGGTGTGGGATATTTGAAAACAGAACTAGCCACAGTTTGTCTTGGTAAAAATCAAATGCTTATTGAGGGCATTTAAATCGATATGATGACAAAGAATTGGAAACTAAAGAGATGCCTCTCAATTAGAGAGTAGCTAAACAAATCATGATATATGGATATGCATACCGTTGTGCTGTAAGAAATGTTGAAGGGGAGAGACCTAGGGATGCTTGTATGAGCTGATGCAGCACGATGTGAGTAGAACCAGAACAATTTAAACAATAACAACAGTGTGGTAAATATTGAACTCTGATCAATGTAATGACCAATCACAATTTCATAGGACTCTCAATGAAACATGCTCCCCACATCCTGAGAGAGAGGGCAGCTGAAGAATTTGACATAGTTTGGGGACACAACCAACGAAGGTATTTGTTTTGCATGACTGTGTATTTGTTGTAAGAGTTTTGTTTTTCTTTTTATAATGGGAGAGGATAAAGGATAGGAAGAAATAAGATTTTTGTGAATTTAAAAATTAAATTGGGGCGGCTAAGTGGCGCAGTGGATAGAGCACCGGCCCTGGATTCAGGAGGATCTGAGTTCAAATCTGGCCTCAGACACGTAACACTTACTAGCTGTGTGACCCTGGGCAAGTCACTTAACCCCATTGCCTAACCAAAAAACAAAATTTTAATTAAATTTTGAAAATAAAATGATTTGTAAACTACAAAACCCATTAATTATGACATATTTAAAGAAAACTAAACCAATCATTTTGGGCAACCAATGGAGAGATCAGTAAGTCCAGATTACTGACCGACCAATCAGGCAGCACATTTAAGGCATTTTGTCGATGTAGAAGGCTGATTCCTAAAATACCATATTGTTGATCTCATCAGCCAGTCTAAAAGGATGGGTTTAAACTCATGTTATAAAAGCAAAGAACTCTTGGGTCTTATCAGGTCAAAACAGGAAGAAAATCACATGGATATGAAATCCTAGAAAAGAAAGCTTGCTTACATCAGCTTCTCACCCTGACACTCCTAAAGCTGAATTCTGAAAGAATTTAAGAATGATGAGTTCATTCATCTGGCCATTTGACATTCCTCCTGCTTGGGGCCATTTGACTCCTCATTTCCCTTCCAGAAGAGGAAGGAAATGACATCCCTTTAACCATCAAAGAGGCTTCCCAGTACAATGGCATGAGTCAGAAGACCTAGTTTCAGGTTCCAGTTCTACCTTTTACAATAAAACAAACATTTGTTAAGTGTAAAGCACTATGTTAGGCCCTAGGAGAAACAGAATGTTCTCAAGGAACTTATAGAAAGAATGTGACAATGTGTGTATGCGGAGGGGGGAGAGGAGGGAGGGAAGAGTGTGCTTTTAAAGGCAGTAAAGGGGAGAGTCAATTCAACAAACATTTATTAATTGCCAACTGTGTTCAAGGGAATGGGGTTTCCAAGCCAAAAATGAAAAACAGCTCATGCCTTCAAATCTTGCGTTCTATAGCTTTAAGAAACTTGAGAAGATCAATTATTTTCATCTGAGGTGCTCTGGGTTGGTTTTATTGAGTATCATAGAATCATAGGTTCTCATCTAGAATTTCTAGTCCAACCCCTTCATTTTATAGATAAGAAAACAGACTCAGGGAGTTTGAGTGAGTTGCCTAAAGGTACATGGAGAGGAAACAGGAGAGTTGTGGTTTGTTTGTTTCTTTGTTTGTTTTTAACCCAGGTCCTGTAACTCCAAATCCAGCCCCCTGTAGCACCTGCAGAGCACTGCCTACAGACCCCTCAGCTGTGTCTTGAAGGAAAAAAAGTATTTCCAGAGGCCAGCTATGTAAACTCTCTGAATTTCAGCTACCTTGTGTAAAATGGGGGTAGTCATTGTAATACTTACATACTCAGAAAATACATACCCAGAATTCTTGGGAAGAAAGGTTTTTTTTTTAAAAAAAATGAAAAATCAGAGCCAAGATTGGAAGGAAGGAAGGAAACTGGGGAGTGGGGTGGGGAATTCACAGCAAGTTTGTCTGATAAAGGCCTCATTTCTCAAATATATAGAGAACTGAGTCAAATTTATAAAAATAAGAGCCAGTAACCAATTCACAAATGGTCAAAGGATATGAATAGGAAGTTTTCAGAAGAAGAAATCAAAGCTATCTATAGTCATGCAAAAAATGTTCTAAATCACTACTGAATAGGGAAATGTAAATTAAAAGAACTCTGAGGTACTACTTCACAATTATCAGATTGGCTAATATGACAGAAAAGGAAAGGGACAAAAGTTGGAGAAGATGTGGGAAAGTCGGGACACTAGTGTTCTGTTGGTGGAGTTGTAAATTGATCTAATCATTTTGCAGAGCAATTTGGAACTATGCCCAAAGGGCTATAAAACTGTACATATTCTTTCACTCAGCAATACCACTTCTAGGTCTATATCACAAAGAGATCAAAAAAAAAAGGGAAGGGACCTATGTGTACAAAAATATTTATAGCAGTTTTTTTTTTTTGTGGTGGCAAAAAATTGGAAATTGAAGGGATGCCCATCAATTGGGGAGTGATGATATATGATTGTGATGAAATACTTTTGTGCTGTAAGAAATTATGAGGGGGTTTTCAGAAAAAACCTGGGAAGACCTATATAAATTGATTTGAAGTAAAGTGAGCAAAAACCAAGAGATCATTGAACACAGTTAACAACAATATCTTATGGATGATTAAGTGAAAGACTTAGCTACTCTGATCAATACAACAATCCAAGATAATTCCAAAGGACTTATGATGAAAAATGCTATCCATCTCCAAAGAGAGAACTGATGAACTCTGAGTACCGATCAAAACATTTTATTTTTCCTGGTTTTTTTTGTTTGCAACATGGCTAATATGGAAATATATTTTGCATGATTTCTCATGTATAATTGATATCATATTACTTGACTTTTCAATGGGTGGGGAGGGCCTGGAGGGAGAGAGAGAATTAAGAAATCAAAAAAATTTAAATCAATGTTAAAAATAAAATAATCACAAATTTATTAAAGAGGAAAAGCAAATTAACTAGGGAGATTCCCTAGTGCCTAGAAAAGTGATTTTTTTTTAATGAAAGCATTATAAAATTTCATTCGTTCATGGTGTTAGGCCCCCTAACCTCTAGAGTCTAGAGATGACTTCTAAAGGCTTTAAAATTCTAGAATGAGCAACATTTGTGCTCAAGAATGTCAAAAAGGCAACGGTCAAATCGACAATTGTAAGAAAAAAATTAAATAAGTACAACATAGGCAAGACTTAGCATTCCACACAAGGCAGGGGCTAAAGCAGAAGAATCAATGGATTCCTCTGTTTGCACAGGGTTTAGACAGGGCTGGAGAAAGCATTATCACTCTTGTGATTGGTACAGGAAGGATGTGTGTTTCCATGCAAAGAGTGCATTTTAGGAGAAAGGTCAAAGTTGGAAGCAGAAGGATTCCTGCTAAACTTGTTAAACACACAGTTACATCTTGTTTGCCTTTCACTTTTCAGTTGTCTGTCAAGGGTGTTTTGCATGGGATTCCTGTAACCCTAACTAGATTCTACATTCCTTGGAAAACACCCCTGAGGATAGTGGATAAAGTGTTGGACTTGGAGTCAGGAAGACCTATCTGTGTTCAAATCTTGCCTCAGATACTTACTAGCTGTGTGACTCTGTGCAAGTCACTTCACCTCTGTTTGCCTCAGTTTCTTCATCTGTAAAATGGGGATAACTATAGCACCTCCCTCTCAGAGCTGTTGTGAGGATCAAATGAAATACCATATGTGAAGTGCTTTGTAAACCTTAAAATGCTATCTAAAAGTTAGCTATTGTTATTATTGTCATGGGGTGTGTGTCTGTGTGTACTTGTTTACGTGGCCAGAGACTGCCTTAAGTTCTTATATTCCCCAGGGCACCAAGTAGAGAGATAGGCAGACTTATTATCAGTGAATATTTTTGATTACCAGTTGAAGGAAACATCAAAGTAGTTTCCCACAGAGAAACAAAGTCTGGGCAATAAAAAGAGTTGAGGAGGCTGTCTGGTGAAAAAATAGCTAGATTTGAAGTCAGAAGTCTCAAGTTCAAATCTTGGCTCTGCCAGGGCAAGTTGTTTAGTCTCTCCAGGCTTCATTGTCCTCGTGTATAAAATAAGGGGGTTATGCTAGAAGATGTCTAAGGTCCCTTCCTATCCTAAGACCATAAACCTAAAATGAGCTGGCACAGTGCTCCCTGGTGACAGGTGCTATGGAATCTCCACTTATGGAGATCTTTTAAAAGCATAGGCTTTCCTTTTTTTTTGGGGGGTGGCAGATGTCACTCAGTCCCAAAGGCTATGGGGTTCACTAAATACTATCCAAGGATCATGGAAAGAAAGATCAAGGATGCATGTTTCACGTGCAAAACCAGGCTGCCCACCTATAACGTCCTCCCTGCTGAGACCTCCCAGGGAGTGCAGCACTCATTCTAGGATCCAGGCCTTAGGCCTCTAGCCTCAGTCTTTGCCCCAGGGCCTTCTCCAATGCTCCAGAGGCCATTCCAGTATCAGACCTATGTCAAATTGCCAGCTCCTGCTAGACTCCCTGAGGCTGCACCTTGGCCTGCTCCTACCTGCTCTGAATTGGGTCTCCTGGGCCTCATAAGGACACATAATCATCTGCCATGAGGTTAGACATGAAATGAAGGCCTCAATCAGTCTAATAATCTACCCCCTTCAATGGACTTCTCTCCAGCCGCTAATAATATGCCTGCGCTCCATTCCTCAGAGGATAATAGACTCTTACCCCAACATAAATTTTAAGGGGAAAGGGTTCAACATACCAGCTGGAACACTGAACCAAATCTAATCATACTATGTTTAGGGATAAGGGATAGGCACTAGACCTTGGTATATATTTCCTTGGTATAAGGAACTCCCAAGTGTGGAAACCCCCTCTACCATTGCAAGTCAGTCCTTTCTCTGCAGTTTATAGTCTTAGAGAGTAGCCTAGAGCACAGTGAGAGATTAAGTAATTTACCTAGGGTGCCACAGTCAGTCTGTGTCAGAGGTGGGAATTGAACCCAGGTCTTCTTGGCTTTAAGGCCAGCTCTCTATTTGTCACAATACCTGTAAACATATATATATGTTTTGTATATATATATTATATATATAAAATATATTATATATGTTTTATATATATATATGTATATCCCTTAAAATTTAAGTCTGATACTTGTTTTCCAAAAATTAACTTCACAATTTCAAGACAAAGGCACAGTAGCTAGATAACTGAGAATTTAGTGGATTGTAACCTCAACATAATTCAAGGATGTGAGAAGGTAGTCAAAGCTAATCCACAGCTTCATTAAAAGGGAGATAGTGTTCAGGACCAGGAAAGTGAGAGTACCATTGAATTCTGTCTTTATCAATCATACTTGCAGAGTTTCTTGGTGTCACATTTTGGAAAGAACACCTTAAGTGGTACAGAGGAGGGCAACTGGGATGGTGAATGGCTTAGAAATTATATCATCACTGGAGAAAACCTTGAGACCCTTTATTTGGTCCATTATAAATTGAACTTGTTTAACCATACCTAGACTCTCACTGCTCCTCCATAATACTTTTTCTCAAATCCAGGTGTGTTCAATCTGGAAAAGAGAAGACTTGGGTAGGGGGAACATTATAGTTTAATTTAAATATTTTAAGGACTACCATGTGGAAGTGTTATTCTGCTTGGCCCCAGAGAACAGAACAAGGAGCAGTATCTGGAAGTTTCCAAGAAGCAGGCTCAAGCTTGTCATAAGGAAAACTTTCTAACAATTAGAGCTATTCTAAAATGGAATGGGCCACTTTGGTAGAGAGTGGTTTCCCCTTCAGTAGAGATCTTCAGACAAAGGCTGGAAGACCCGGTTAACAAGCCAAGTTAACAATGATTTATTAAGCACCTACTATGTGCCAGACACTGTGCTAAGAACTGAGGACACAAAGAAAAGTAATTATTGGGCATGTTATAAACAAGATCCTTGTTCAGATACAGATAAACTAGCTGGCATCTGAGGTCCCTTCCAGCTCTGAAGTTGTGATTCTATGGTTGTCTTCTTCACCATCCATTCTTTCCTCACTGCCTTCCAATCTAGTTTTTATCCCCATCATTCTCCAGGAACTGCCCTCTCAAAAGTCACCAATTGGTTCCCAATGGCCACATGCAATGATCTCTTTTTGGTCCTCACTATCCTTGATCTTATCCCAGAATTTTACACTATCTACCACTTCCTCCTTCTAGATCAGAGGTTCTGGAACCCCTGGGATCTGTGAACTTTTTTTAAAAAATAGTGTTATAACTATAATCTTGTGCATTTTGTTTTATGCATTTAAAAATACTATTTTAAGAAATTCATTGGATTTTCAAAGAGCTCCATATGACAGAAAAATAGCTAAAAACCCCTGAGCTAGTATGTGATGCTGTCCCCTCTTGCTTAGATTATAGAGTCAGGGAATAACTAGATGAGATAGAAGACCATCATCTGAGCTTTGTAAATATTCTTGAACAAATGTAATATTAATAAATTCAGACAGTCAGCTGGAAATCATAGAAAACCAAGTCCAGGCTACAAAAGTTAAACTGTGAAGAGACTACATGGGATCATATATTTAGAGCCAGATGGGATTGTAGAGGCCTTGGAATCCAATCTTCTCATTATGCAAATGAGGAAACTGAGGCAGGGACAGTTTAAATGACTTGCCCAGGATTATACAACTAGTAAGTGGCTGAAGGGTTTTTGAACACAGGCATTTTGGATTGCAAGTCCAGATCACCTCTCACTAAAAATGCACTGAAGATTTAACAGCATATTACAAGTGTATTTGCTTTAAATAAGTTGTTTCCTCTTACTTTGTTTGTTTTGAAGAGTCTTAAGACACTTACTTTTTTTTATAAACAGTCCTATAAACTCAGCATCTTATCTTGGCAGCAGATCTTCTGGAATCCAGAGCTCACAGAAGGCCTTCGATATTTTGTCATTGGAAATTCAACTAGAAAAACAAACCCCTCACAGGTTTTTTTGGGGGGGAGGGGGTTTATGGTGGTTGTTTCATTCCTTGGCTGGCTCTGATTCTGATTATAAATACCACCAGTTTCAAAAGCTGTGGTTCTATGCAGCAAAGTGGTATAGTGGATAGGAATCTGGAAGACTTGAGTTCAAATCTGGCCTCAGACACATGTTTCTGTCATATGGAGCTCTTACTAGCTGTGTGACCCTGGGCAAGTCACTTAACCCCAATTGCCTCACCCACCCCCAAAAAAAAGCTGTGGTTCTAGGTGCCAAACTATTCCCAAAGCTGCTGTTGGCAGCACTTTCAGAGGCTACCAGACACCACTCTTTCCCCCTTAAAACATAGGAACATCATTCTCCCTCTACCTATTAATTGACCAGTGGAGAACGAAGACTTGGGCTGATTAGTATGGAATTGTTTCCATCAAAAGCTTAACAGAATTACAACCAGCTAAATTAACAGTAGAAGGAAAACAGCCACAGTTAAATTGTGTTCCACTGTTTCCAATTAAATAGGAAGTCATGGGTGTGGCCAGCCCCAGCATTACAAATTAGGAATATTTGCCAAAGCTGAACCCCTTTGTTTCTAAGGCTATCAACAGTACTATGTAGTATTTGCACACTGAATATATTGTTTGTTTGTTTGTTTTTAAATTGAGCTAAAGCTCTTAGAAAACACTGGTGAGATGTAAGAAGGCAGAGCTTGAATGACAAGAAAATACAAGGGAAGTAGTTTCTTTCATCCATAGTTTGCATATCTTAATGCATTAAGGATTTTTCTCCATCAGGTTCTCCTCCCCACCACCCATGAGAAAATTGGCCCCTCAGTCAATCAACAAACAAACACCTATGAAATCTGTAGATGAGGGCTAGTCAGGAGGCATGAAGTTCAGTTAAGACATTTTCCCTGCCCTCATGAAGCTTACCACTGATGGTAGTTTGGAGATTACTGTGGTTTGGGGACCACCTAAGATATCAGTATATTCTACAATTTATTGGAAAATGTAGGAAGAGTAAGGAATATAATTTTGAGATCTGACTCAAATATGTACTGGGTACATGATCTTTGGCAAGTTACCTGTCTGAAACTCAGTTTTCTCAACTGTAAAATAGAGATTATAATACTTTCATTGAAAGATAGACCTAGGTTTCAGTCCTTCCTCTGACACATATTGCCTGTGTGATCCTGGACAAGTCATTTAACCTCTAAGTGCAACTCTCTCACATAATCCTTGAGAAAATAATTTAAAGACTAGTTGCCAATCTGTAATAGTATAGAAGTTTCCTATATCAATGAAATCATAGGTATAGTTTTTTAAAAAACCAAAATACTTGCATTGCCTTACTCCAAGGCAATTGTTATTTGTCCTTCATTCTCAAAGAGGACCAATGACACCAGGAAGGTAATGTCTTGACTTGTGCATGATTCGGATTTAAGTGAAGCAGGGTTTTAAAAAAAGTCCTCAGCCTCACTCTTCTCTCCAGAGTCATTCGGAGTCCAGCGGCAAGACATATATTACGAGAACTGGAGATGGCCCTGAATCCAAGGAATGCTGTGAGGCTTAAGGAGAATATATGAGAAAGGCTCGGGAAACTGTAATGCGCTATAGAAATGTGGTGTTTCACATGAAGTGGCTCATAATACTATTACCACTCACCCTCCTTCCCTTTCTCTAAGTTCACTTCATAGGGCTTCAGAAGTCTTAGTGCAGTTTTAAGCTTTAAATAAGAGTTTTGACCCTAATCCTAGCATGCCCAGCACTATGCTAGGTACTGGGGTTACAAAGGCAAATGTGAAGTGGTTCTTGCCCCGAAGGATGACAGCAACACATCTTCTATGGGAGGTAAAGAACAAAGGAATTCTATGAAGATCTTGACAAGAGCCTCCAAACCAAATGAATATAGGCCATGAAAGATGATCATTTCAACGTAAAATGGGAACAGGGCTGAAAGGATAAGGCATATTTGAAAATGCTGTTTGAGACGAAAAAATAAAATGAGCCAAAGACCAGGTAACTAGACTCCAAGGCCAGCATTCTTTCTACTATACCATGCTACCTCCCAAATGCTAAAGATTCAAAGGGTAGTCATTAGTCATTCAATATCATTAGGGTAAGAGGTTTCCAGTGGAGTATTCTGGGGTAGGGGTCTACACTTGGCCATCCATTGTTTAACACTTTTTTATAAATGATTTGGACAAAGACACCCTTCTCAAATTTGAAGATGACGCAAAGCTGTGAGAATACAGTGGATGACAGAGTCAAGATCTAAAAACATCTTGTCGGGTTACAGGGGTGGGGAACCTGCGGCCTAGAGGCCACACTTTGCAGCGTTTTGACCCAATCCAAGATTTACAGAACAAATCCTTTTATTAAGGGGATTTGTTTTGTGAAGTTTGGATTCAGTCAAAGGGCCGCACTTAAGGACCTAGAGGGTGACACATGGCCTCGAGGCTAAAGGTTCCCCACCCCTGGGTTAGAGCAATGGGACAAACTTAATATATATACATTTATAAGGATAAATATAAAACCTGACTGCCCTACTTTGGGACTTCTCTCACTTTTCCACTATGCCCCAAGAAGCTCATTGTTGGGAAAATCTCATTATCCTGCAATATCCCATCAGACTTGGGGGACTCCAATTCATCATTACCTCTGAGTAATCAGGCCCTGGGATTGGAAGGTAGAGTCATAAAACCCCAAAGTTTCATTTAAGGAGGGAGCTCAGCTCAGAATATTTCATCTCTCACCTGGCTACACCACTTTGGGACTTTTTAAATATTTCCACCATGAGCTTGCATCAAGTACCTTCCCCAGTCACCCCCTACCTGTTTTTCTGCTTCCTTTTGCATATTGTCTTCTCCCACTGGATTATAAATTCCTTGAAGGCAGCAACTGTCTTCTATTTTTGTATTTGTATCCCTAGTACTTAGCACAGTGCCTGATACTTGGTTGGTACCTAATAAATGGTTAGTGACTAATGGACATAGGTTCAAAGAATCAACTTCCCAAATACCAAACGGCCTGGGTAGATGGCAGTTAGTCTAAAAAAGATGAATGAAACCCACTATGAGTCAGCGGTGTAATATAGCTGTCAAAAAACTAAAGTATTCTTGGGCTACATTAAGAGAAAGGCATAGCTTCCAGGAATAAGAATGGGATAGTCACTCTGAATTCTGCCCTGCTGAGACCACTTCTCAATATGGTATTTATCTCTGGATGTCACACTTTATGAAAGACATTGATAAACTGCAGAATGTCCAAAGAGGGCAAGTAAGAAGGTAAAAAGCTTTGAGTCCATGTCATATAAGGATTGACTTAAAAAATGAGGATATTTAACCAAGAAAATAAAACACTCAGGGAGCACATATATTCAAGTATTCAAGAGTTGTCAGTAGGAAAAAGAATTAATTTGTTCTGTTTGGCTCCAGAGAGTGGAAACAAGAAAAGTGGGTGGAACTTACAAAGAAGTAAATTTAGGTTTGATGTCATGAAAAACTTTCTAACAATTAGAATCTTCCAAAAGTGACTAGGAAGAGGTGGTGGGTCCCCCTCTTTGGAGGTCTTCAAGTAGAGAGTGGATGACCAAGTGAGAATAGATGTCTACTGAGGTTCCTTTCAACTCAAAAATTCTATGATTCTGTGAAGAATGCATAATGCTCAGATTATAACATATAGCTATTCACTGAATATCCATTGAGTCAGCTTATTAGTACAGATATCTAGGACTAGCAAGAGAAATAGATAATGAGCTTGGAATTAAATAAATGATTAGGCTGAAGACATTTGGAAAATTTTGCTGCTTTCAACAATCCAAGTATGTTCACTGCTACAAATACCATCTTTTTCATCCCAATAGTCTCCCAAGTGATGCCATTTGGTTACAAATTATGGCATATGAGGACTACAGTTTCAGGTAATTCAAAGGACAATACAAAGATAAATCATGGTTGGGGTAAAGCTATAGCATGAGAGCAGCTAGGTGGTACAGTGGGATAGAGTGCCAGGCCTGGAGACAAGAAAACTCATCTTCCTGATTTCAAATCTAGCCTCAAACATTAACTAGCTGTGTGACCTCAGTCAAGTCACTTAACCCTGTTTGCCTCAGTTTTCTCACCTGTAAAATGAACTGGAGAATGAAATGGCGAACCACTCCAGTATCTCTGCAAAGAAAACCCCAAATGGGGTCACAGAGAGTTGGACACGACAGAGCAGCAGCATGATAGCAATGATGGCAACTTGTTCTTAAGAAGTGACATTAAAGGAAGTGAACTGATCATACAGAGAGAGAGAGGAATCCTCTGATAACAGATGGGCAGCCACAGAGGAAGGCCAGCAGCACCTCAGATGGATCCTCTCTGAAGGTCCTGCAGACAAACATGGACAAGAATAACTCAGGGACTGATGGATGGGGTTGCAATCTATACAGGCAGAAGGAAAATCTATGGTATCATAGTCTTACAGAAATATTGAAGAAAGGTGGTTGGCAATATCCCCTACCCAAATGGAAAACTTGTCCTGAGTTTTAGAGCAAGTCTTGATTGAGAAGCAGAAAGGCTAGGGAGGAGGAAAGCATTGAACAGAGAAGCTGAGGATGCTGGAAATAACTTCGCCTGTTTCCTGCTTTTGTCTGATGGGGAGTCTGTTTAAACAGATACCTCCACCTCCATTTGTCAAGTTTGATAAGATCTTCACTCTCTTCTAAACATTTACTAACAGTCATTTCACGAAAGGAAGAGGAAAAATCAGAGAGGGCATTGATCTACGAGGGAAAATATTTAGATTTAATATCATTCTTTCACAGCACTTATGCAGAGGAGTAGCTAGGTGATGCAGTAGATAGAGGGTCAGTCCTGGAGTCAGGAGGACCTGAATTCAAATCTTGTCTCAGACTCTCATCAGCTGCTCGACCTTGGACAAGTCATTTAACTCTGTTTGCCTCAGTTTCATCATCTGTAAAATAAGCTGGAGAAGGAAAGAGTAAACCACTCCAGTATCTTTGCTAAGAAAACCCCAAATGGGGTCACAAAGAGTTGGACACAACTAATAAACAAAACAACAACATGCAAGTGAGCAAGGACAGGTTCAGAGAAGTCCCCCCTTCACAATGCGTTATCTGGATTCACTACATGGTGATACCTCAATTTTGGAAATTCTGTGATAGACTGCAATTCAGCCTTCTACTTTGCCCTTTGGATTTGGTATTTGAATTAACTCTAATATGACAAGACCTCTAATTGGTTACTCTTTCTTGTCCCCACTTGACCCATGTTATTTTTCCTAGAGGATTCTCTTTGTAGATGAGGAATCAACATAAATAGTAGCAAATTGTATTTCAATATAGTGATTAGCTCCATACTGGGAAAATGATACCTTCATTATTTTCTATAGCCTTATAAATTCAAGAAGCTGAGGAGAAGCTAAAGGACTGTATGTTCCTTGTTCTGAAATGAATTCCACACTATTCAGCTTTTACTATAGCTGTAGTTATATGAGGATCAGTATAGGGTAGTAGCTAGAGAACCCACCTTAGAGTCAGGGTGTTTGGGGTTCAAGTCTTACCTCTTATATATTATTGACTGTGTGACCAGAGGCAGGTCACTAAGCTATCAGTACCATAGAAAACATTTTAAGAAGATAAGTTGCGAAACAGTTGCCAATCTATAATGGTAGGGAAGCTTGCTCACCTGAGAGTTCTTATACCCATAAAATCACAAGTCCAGAAAAAATAAGAAAGATATTTGTATAGATCTATAAGGATAGGGACTGGACTTATGATTTCATTGGCATAGGAACTCATTCTACCGATGCAGGATAGCACCTCCTCTGTAACTGAGAGTCTTGTAAGTATTACCTAGAGCACTAAGGGACTTTCCCAGGGTTATAAAATCAGTAACTCGTTTAAACCCTAACCTGAATCCAGGTCTTCCCAGCTTTGAGGCCAGCTCCATTTCTGCTCCATCATGTTGCCTTTCATATAAATCTGATTATGCAGGTATCACTGCATCTTTTTTTTTAATCCAGACTTGTAATTTCATGAACATAGGGAACTCCTACCACAGAAACTCTTTCCACTGATGCAAATCAGCAATTCTGTAACTTAGAGTTTTATTCGTCAGATACTAGACTTATACCCAGTCTTCTCTATCCGACTTACCATGCTTTCTCTCTAATTAGGACTAAATGACTAAACTGGGAAAGGAACAATTTTAACTTAGTCCAAGTTGTACCATAGTTGATCACAGTCTCCATGTCTCCATTTTAATCTGCAAGTTGGAAACAGCATGTACTGGACTCCTAGAGGTTTACTGAATAGATGAACCTGCACTCATTCCTTTAATAGCACTTAATGATCATGAATTATGTACAGAATATCATATTGGTACAGCTTCTTTGAGGAGCTACTGAGTATGTAGATGATGAGAACCCTTCTTTCAACATGTTTACAAACTCTCAACATGGAAAATGAAGCATCTCTATTTCTTTTTTTTTTTTTTTTTGGTGAGGCAATTGGGGTCAAGTGACTTGCCCAGGGTCACACAGCTAGTGAGTGTTATGTGTCTGAGGCCAAATTTGAACTCAGGTCATGCTGACTCCAAGACCGGTGCTCTCTCCACCGTACCACCTAGCTGCCCCGCATCTCTATTTCTTAATGTAGTTCAGTGTAATAAAAACAACAGTAACCGCTGACATTTGTATGCCACTTTAAAGTATACAAAGAACTTTATACACATTTTCTCATTTCATTGGATCATAAGTCTACAGTTGGAATGGATTGCAGAAGCCAGCTAGTCCAACTTACATATGATGAAACTGAGGCCCGGGAAGGTTAAGTGACTTGCCTAAAGTCACAAAAGTAATAAGCAACAGAAATCAAACTAGAACCCAGGGCCTCTCACTTGAGAGCCAGTGCTCCTTTCAGTCAACTCAACAAACATTTATTAATCGCCTATGATGTACAAGGCATTGCTCTAAGTGCTGTGGAACTAAGATGAAAATAAATCAGACCCTGTCCTCAAGAAACTTGCATTCTGCTGGGGGAATACAAACCCAATACACTGATTAGTAAAAAAAAAAACTAGATTCAGAGTTTCCCAAAAGTCTTATATTCTACTGGAGGCGAAAACTAGCATATAAATCAGTAAATATAAAGCTAATATAGGGTATTCCAAAAATCTTAATGCAGTTTTAAGCTTTAATAGCTTAAAACATAAATGGCTTTTGGGACACTCTGCACCAAGTAAATACAAAATAATTTGTGGGGAAGAAATGCCTACATCTTGGAGGGGATCAAGAAAGGCCTTCTATAGGAGGTGATGTCTAAGATGTCTTGAAGGAAGCTAGAGATTCTAAGAAGTAACTCTTTCTAGGTACGTGGGACAACTTGGGCAAAGGCATAGAGATGGGGAAAACAAGTGGCCCAGTTTAATTGGAACATAGAGAGTGTAAGAAGGAGTAATCTGAAGTAAGTCTGAAAAGATGGGCTGGAGTCAAACTGAAGAACTTTAAATACCCTCAGATTTTGCAACTATTTGGAACTATGCCCAAGGGGCTATAAAATTGTTCATACCCTTTGACCTAGCATAAACACTACTAGGTCTGTATCCCAAAGAGATTTTTTAAAAAGGGAAAAAGGACCTATATGTACAAAAATATTAATAGCAACTCTTTTTTTTGCAGTGGCAAGGAATTGGAAGTCGAGGGGATCTCCATCAATTGGAGAATGGTTGAACAAATTGTGGTATGTGATTGTGGTGGAATATTAATGTGCTATAAGAAATGACAAGCGGTACGGGGCAGCGAGGTGGCACGGTGGGTAGAGCACCAGCCCTGAAGTCAGGAGGACCTGAGTTCAAATCCAGCCTCAGACCAAACACTTGACACTTACTAGATGTGTGACCCTGGGCAAGTCACTTAACCCCAATTGCCTTTAAAAAAAATGACAAGTGGGATGCTTTCAGAAAAATCTGGGAAGATTTATGTGAACTGATGCAAAGTGAAGTGAGCACAACCAGGAGAAAATTATACACAGTAACAGCTATATTATACTATGGTCGACTGTAGATGACTCAACTATTCTCAGCAATTCAATGATCCAAAGCAATGCTTGAAGGACTTATGATGAAAAATGCTATCTACCTCCAGAGAAAGAACTGATAGAGTCCGAATGCAGATCAAAGCATACTTTTTTAAACTTTATTTTATTTATTTATTTTTTGGCCTGTGGTTTCTTTCACAACATAGCTAATATGGAAGCATGTTTTGCATGAATGTAAATGTATAATCTATATCAAATTGCTTACATTCTCAAGGAGGGAGGAGGGAAAAGAGGGAAAGAATTTGGAACTCAAATTTTTAAAAAATGAATGTTAAAAATTGTTATTACATGTAACTGAAAAAGTATATATGTAAATTTTCACTTAAGAATTTTTAAAGAAAGGTTTTGCAACTTATCCTAGACTCTAGGACCTAGGGATAATGGGGAATGTTCCAGGAATCTTTTCATTCTTTTTTTTTCCTATTAAACATATTTTAACATTAGTCATGTTGTAAGGAAGAATTAGAACCAATAGGAGGAACCACAAGAAAAAGGAAACAAAACAAAACAGAAGAAAAGAGCAAGTAGTATGCTTCAATCTGCATTAAAACTCCATACTTCTTTCTTTGGATGTGGATAGCATTTTCCATCATGAGACTTTTAGAGATATCTTAGATCCTTGCATTGCTGAGAAGGGCTAAGTCTATCAAAGTTAGTTATCTTACAGCTTGCCTGTTACTGTGTACAATGTTCTCCTGGTTCTGCTCACTTCACTCAGCATCAGTCCATACAAGTCTTTACAGGTTTTTCTGAAGTCTACCTGCTCATCATTTCTTATAGCACAATAGTATTCCATTATATTCATATACTGCAACTTGTTCAACCATTCCCCAATTGATGGGCATTCCCTCAATTTCCAATTCTTTGCCACCACAAAAAGAGCTGCTATAAATATTTTTGTACATGTGCGTCCTTTTCCCATTTGTATGATCTCTTTGGGATATAGCCTAGAGGTGCTATTGAGGTCAAAGGGTATGCACATTTCTATAGCCCTTTGGGTATCGTTCGAAATTGCTCTCCAAAATGGTTGGATCATTTCATAACTCCACCAACAATGCATTAGTGTTCCCATTTTCCCATATCTCCAACATTTAACATTGTCCAGTTTCGTCATGTTGACCAATCTGATAGGGGTGATGTGGTACCTCAAAGTTGTTTTGATTTGCATTTCTCTAATCAATAGTGATTTAGAGCATTTTTTCATATGACTATAGATGGCTTTCATTTCTTCATCTGAAAACTGCCTGTTCATATCCTTTGCCCATTTATTAATTAGGGAATGACTTGTGTTCTTATAAATTATAATATATATAGTTATATATTATATATGTAGTTATAAATTAGTATATATATAGTTATATTATATATGTTAATATAGATTATAATATCATACATAATATTGTTATAACTATACATATAGTTATAAATTATAAATATATAGTTCTCTATATATTTTAGGAATGAGGTCCTTATCAGAGATACTGGTTGTAAAAATTCTTTCCCAGTTTTCTGCTTCCCTCCTAATCTTGGTTGCATTCCTTTTGTTTGTGCAAAAACTTTTCAATTTAATGTAATCAAAATAATCTATTTTGCATTTCATAATGTTCTCTATCTCTAGTTTGGTCATAAATTCTTCTGTTCTCCATAAATCTGAGAGGTATTCCTCTCCCCTATTTGCTTATACTATCAGCCTTTATATCTAAATTATGTACCCATTTTGACTTTATTTTGGTAGAGAGTGTAAGATGTTGGTCTATGCCTAGTTTCTGCCATACTCTTTTCCAGTTTTCCCAGCAGTTTCTGTCAAATAGTGAGTTCTTATCCCAGAAGCTGGGGTCTTTGGGGTTATCAAACAGTAGATTACTATAGCCATTGACCATTGTGACTTGTGTACCTAACCTATTCCACTGATCTACCACTCTATTTCTTAGCCAGTACCAAGTAGTTTTGATGATTGCTGCATTATAATACAATTTAAGATCTGGTATGGGTAGGCCACCTTCCCAAGCATTTCTTTTCATTAGTTCTCTTGATATTCTGGACCTTTTGTTCTTCCAGATGATTTTTTTTATTATTTTTTCTAGCTCTATAAAATAATTTTTTGGTAGTTTGATTGGTATGGCACTGAATAAGTAAATTTATTTAGGTAGAATTGTCATTTTTATTATATTAGCTCAGCCTATCCATGAGCAACTGATGTTTTTCCCATTATTTAGACCTGTCTTTATTTGTGGGGAAAGTGTTTTGTAATTGTGTTCATATAGTTCCTGGGTTTATTTTGGTGGATCTACTCCTAAATATTTTATAATGTCTACAGTAACTTTAAATGGAATTTCTCTATCTCTTGCTGTTGGGCTTTGTTGGTAAATATATAGAAATGCTGATGATTTATGTGAGTTTATTTTATAGCCTGCAACTTTGCTAAAGTTGTTTATTATTTCAAGTAGTTTTTTACTTGATTCTCTAGGATTCTCTAATTATATCATCATATCATCTGCAAAGAGTGATACCTTTGTTTCTTCTTTGCCTATTCTAATACCTTCAATTTCTTTTTCTTCTCTTATTGCTAAAGCTAACATTTCCAGTACCATATTGAACAACAGTGGTGATGATGGACATCCTTGTTTCACCCTCAATCTTATTGGACATGCTTCTAGCTTATCCCCATTACATATGATGCTTGCTGAAGGTTTTAGGTAGATGCTACTTACTATTTTAAGGAAGACTCCATTTATTCCTATGCTCTCTAGTATTTTTAATAGGAATGGGTGTTGTATTTTGTCAAAAGCTTTTTCTGCATCTATTGAGATGATTATGTGGTTTCTGTTAGTTTTGTTGATATGATCAATTATGCTGATAGTTTTCCTAATATTGAACCACCCCTGCATTCCTGGTATAAATCCTACCTGGTTATAGTGTATTATTTTTGTGACAGGTTGCTGTAATCTATTTACTAATATTTTATTTAAAATTTTTGCATCTATATTCATTAGGGAAATTGGTCTATAATCGTCTTTCTCTGTTTTGACTCTTCCTGATTTAGGAATCAGCATTATATTTGTATCATATAAAGAATTTGGTAAAACTCCTTCTTTGCCTATTTTCCCAAATCGTCTATATAGTATTTTAATTAATTGCTCTTTAAATGTTTGATAGAATTTGCCTGTAAATCCATCTGGCCCTGGAGAGTTTTTCCTAGGGAGTTCATCAGTAGCTTGAGGAACCTCTTCATTCTGCAAGCTCAGCCCTGCAACTCTCACCTTGTCACTGGCTTCTGCCCCTGAGTCCCTCCCTCCCTCTAATTGGACAATCGAGTTCAGAGGGCTACTACCAGGACCTCCATTTAAGGAGGGCATTCAGGCTAACCATTTCTTCATTTCTCTCCTGGCTGCACTTTTGGACTCCTCCGTTATGCCCCTCCATCAAACCTTCCCGCCAACCCCTGCTTCTGTTTTTCCGCTTCCTTTTGTATGTTGTCTTCCCCCTTAGATTATAAGCTCCTTGAGGACAGAGCAGGGACTGTCTTTTGCCTTTCTTTGTATCTCCAGGGTTAACACAGTGCCTGTCATATAATAGAAGTTTAATAAATGTTTATTGAATGACTGAGATGAATACAAATAGCTCTTACGCAGGTGGTCTATTCCCCAAGAATTGTTTAGATGAAGAGGAATCTGCAGCTGCCTTAGGTATAGACATGAAACTTTATACAAATCTTCTCTTCCATAGAAAACATAAATAAACAGCAGAAAATCACTTACTCTTTGCCAACCAGCTCAGACACAAATAAGGATAATCAACGTTATTAGCAAAAGTTGAAGGAAAATTGGCACTAAATCATACCCTGAGGAATCTTTGTGCCTAAGGTGAATTGTACAATAAAACTGCCCGTGCTCTCTAGAATAATCCCTTCCTCATTCTTGTCCCTTTTCCCTCATCATCATTCCATACACAGAAGACTTCAAATTTTGATGTCTATTTCTTCATTAGACTCTATCCATAGGATCATTCAATGCATGGAATTTCAAGAAGACATGTGCCTCTACTTCTAGGCAAGTGAAAATTAAACCAAGGTGGTTAATTACTTATACTTCTTAAGACCTCTGAGCATAGAGATTCCAATCTCTCCTTCAAGCTTTAATAAACTTTATGGTACTCTGTTGTGTCTGATCAAATTTCTAAGCATAGTGAGAACAGATTTGAGCCCTAAATTCACTAAGCATTTGTTAAGCACTTACTATGTATCACCTTTTCCTTCTCAAAAGCCTCTCCTCCTTCTTTCTCCTCCTCCCCTCTTCCTTCCTCTCCTTTTCCCTTCTCTCTCTTCCTTCCTTCTCCCCTCTCCTGTAAGTACACAAAAACACCTCAAAAAAGTTTGAATAAGAACAAATCAGTGAAGGAGCCACAAACGACGAATTCAATGTGCTAGGATACTCGGGATACAAAGGCAAACCACAACAATCTGCTTGTAAATCCCTTAAATTCTCCTGAGTGAAAGCAACAGCATACATAAATAAGCTAACACAATAACATAATAAATTCAAAGGAATCTTGGGGGAATACTAATAACTGGAGAAATCAGGAGATGCTTCATGTAAGAAATGGCAATTGGTCTGAGCCTAAAAGGGGAACTAAAGGTCCCAAGAGACAGAGATGAAAAGAGAAAACATTCCAGGATAAGGGACAGCCTGTGCAAATGCAAGAGGGAAAAACAAGGAGGTTCTTTTGGCTGGAATAAAGAGTACATGGGAGTGAGTAATGTGTAATCAACCTAGAAAGATAGGCTAGAACCAAATTTAGAGGGACTTTAAATCAGAGAAGGTTGTATTTTATCCTAGAGGCAATAGAGAGTTAGTGAAGCTTCCTGAGCTTTGAGAATATCAATTTCATTTATGAAATCATCCTCTAACTTTAAAGGTATTCCTCAGACTAAACCACCCCAATATTCTTAACCTTTCCCCACAGATCCTTTTATCCATCCTTTTAAACATTTGTATTACTCTTCTATGGAGTTACATTGCAGCTACTCCTTTGCAAAATGTGAGGACCAAAATGACGCTATATTTTAGTAAGGGCTTGACTAATACCAAGGATAGTAGAAGGATTATTTCCTGACTCTTGTATGTCATACTGTGAATGCACATGGTATCGTATTTATTTTTAAAATAACATGGTATACTTCTCTATTCTCCCAATGTTTCCTGAGTCATGACACATGTGTTCATTGCTCCTCAGAATGACCTCAAGAGACAAATGCCATAATAGAAAGTACTCACAAAATGCAGGCGAGGCCGGGAAGGGAGGGGGCACCCAATCCCTTGCAGCCCTTTCGCTCCTGTTTGTGGTTCAGTGTATTATAACCTTTTGTCCACAGCCCTTCCTCTAGTCAGATTATCAGTCTCTCAGCTCTCTACAGGTTTTTGGTTCAGGATGCTAGGAGTCCACGCTGTGGGACCTCTTTTGAGATTCATGAAAGATACCCAGGAGCAGATTAAAACTTTCTTTAGAAATCCAAGCCTGACCTGCCCTCCCAGAGATTCTTGATACTTTGAGGACCACTCTGGAGGAGACCCAATAAGCCAGCTCCAAATGATGACTTCTCGAAAAAGGAGACCTTTTTCAGTAACTCCTAAACCCTGGACTAAACTATTCCCTGACATCAGTTTGGTCAAGGAGGAAGGTTTATACTGTATAAAGAGCTGCAGGTCCACATGAGCCACCACCCCTCCCCTCCACTCCCACTGTTCTCCACCCATAGTGGAGAGGAAAGCCACAGCTGTCATAGAGCTAAAGATGGTACTTTCAGCAGGGAAGGATGGGAATAGTCTTTAGCTTAAACAACAAACCTGACAATTATAGGACCTAACCGAGATAAATATAGCTGCTGAATAATCTCTTTTTTTTTCTTTTGTTTATTTGAATCAACATGCTATTTTTTAGGTTAAAGGAGCCTTACTAGCAAGTGGTATTTCCAATGTGTATTTCAAAATATTTCATAATCTTAAAAAAAAGACTCTATTTGGACATAAAAGGAAAACTGTACTATTATTTAAGATATTTATTGTGACCCTACCCCAAAAGAAGTCTGATAACAAAGAGATGGAAAATTTTCCTGTTTTAGGAAAGAAGTTTCTCATTATGAATTCTCCGTGATACATCTGATTTCCCACTTAGCTCACTGATCCAAACAGCCACTAGGTAAGGATGGATGTGACACAGGCCTAGCTGTGTTCCAGTAGCACAAAAGGAAGTATGAGCTACACACCACTGGGAATTGAAAATCCTGTCTTCATTACTCAATCAAAGCTCTGCTACGGCAGCAGCCAAGCTCTAGGACACCAACCATCATTTATATGAGCCTTCCATATTTGGAAACACTTGCTTTTAAAAAATTTTCCACATTAAAAAAAAAACACATTAACCTTAAGTCTTAAATATCCACAGCTTTCCATTCTATCAAAGACTTAATTTACATCACAAAATGGAGCACTGTGAAATCTTCATGGAAGAGTTGGGGGGGGGGGGGGGGGGGGGGGGCAAGTAGTCCAGGTCAGCTATGGTTCACAATTCTAGCAGGCAAACCACATTCAAAAGCCTACAAGCAGCCTCTCCCATACCGCTGACCAGGCTTTTCCCTGTGTCCCTGATGAAGCTGTAGACTAGTTTTCCCCAGCCCATGCTGAACGCAGGGGAGATTCAAAGAGAAGTTTCACCTAAAAATTTATTAGGTCAATGTAATGGACTCAGTGTCCAACAAGTAATGAATTTCCCTTTCTCCAGCAATTCTCATTTTCTAACAAAAGGTGAGACTCACTGACTGTCACTTTTGCTATCTTGAAGTTATCCCCTTTTTCAAAAATTGAATTTCAAAAAATAAATTTTTACATTTCTTTTGTCCTTTCATCACCTACACTTCCCACTGAATCCTTCCTTCTTCCAGAAGATCAAAATAAGTTTAGTAAAACTAACATAATGAAAAAAATCTGACATTTTATGCAGTGTTCCTTACCCATAGTACCCCACGCCTACGAAGAATGGGGAGGGAGTGTGTGGAGTTTACTTTCTCATAGGGGTGACTCCTGTTAGAAAAACATTCATTTTATGGATACCTTTGTCTTTATGTCACCTTTATTTCCAAATCTATCCCTTCTCCCAAGATAGCTATCTCTTGCAGCAAAGCTTTTAAAAACAAGAGAGTAAAAGCAGTTTAGTGAAACTAACCAATACATTGAACAACGTCTGACAGCTTAGACAATCATCCACGCTCCTAGTCCCCCATCTCTACAACAAAGGGAAGGAGATGAATTTTCTCAGCTCTTAACCTGGACCAAGATCCTGTGATTTCCTTTTCAGAGATGGAATAAGTAACCTGTGTGCACAGTAGGTAAGAAGGTTTTTTGCTAAAGATGTAAATGTGCATTTCCATTTGGAGCTAAAATCATTTTTTAAACCCACGCCAATTAAGTTCTTCTTACCACATAATCCAGAAACGAAATTTGTGGGCAGGGACTTCGAAGAAGTAGAAGGCTATACCTAAGCTTTTACGGCATTCTGGCTGGTTAATGCTTTTTTTCTTTCCTTTAGCTTCTTACAATTAGTTTCCTCTCCTCAAAAGTAGTTTTCTTCTTCTCTTGGGACTTTGTCTTAATTTGCCAGAGTCCTTCACAAAAGGACTCTGTGACACAATGACAGTCCCTGGAGGAGCACCCCCAAGGAAGTCCCAACAATGTTCTACCCCTCCAGTCCCAGAAAAGGGCCCCATTGTGATAGGGCAGAACTATCCAGGGCTGTGGCAAAGAGAGCAGGGGCTAGAGGATTCAGTCTTTGGGTCAGTGGATTTGGGTTCAAGGAGACTCTGTCTCCTACTATCTGTGTGACCTTGGGTAAGTCACTGACCTCCACTGGCCGGTTTCATCATCTTTAAAATGAGGGGGTTGGACCAGATGGACTTTGAAGTCCCTTCCAGCTCTTGATCTGTGATCCTAAGTAGATGTTCTCAGGGCTGTGCCAAGAAGGACACATCTGACACCATGAATGAAACAAATGATGTCAAGTGCTTAGAGAAGTCTTCATTTATAAGAGACAGGCTTCTTTACTCTCTCTGTTTCTAGGGTGCTTACTGGTAAACAGTGGATATACACGAATTTATAGATTCAGAAGAAGTATTTGTTTGGGAGCCAAGCACTGAGGGAAGGCATAACTCAATGGTGGGATAGTCTATCTCCCACAGACACTGTCGGGGGTTATTTAGTCCTAAACAGACTAATGAATCTGCAACGTTGATTACAATTGTTTTGTCTTGGATGTCTACCTTCATAAAAAAAATCTTTTAAAGTCAAAGTTTTACATCAGGAAGGGGCTATAAGATAGGCAATGTGGTACAGTGGATAGAGAGATAGCCTTAGAGTAAGGGAAACCATGTTGATTGTGTGAACCCTAGCCTCTCAGAGCCCCAAGAAGCTCTCGAAGACTATAAATTTCAGAGCAGTTGCTCAAACTGTATTGGTAAAGGGAGTTTTCTCACTGGGAGCTCCCTACACACATGAAACTTTAGGTCTAATCTAAAAATAATGAACCAAAAAGAGGCCAAATCCTAAATCCAAGTCTTAATCCTATAGATCATGAGTCAGAAAGCAACAGAGAAGAATAAATCTCGTGCTTTCTGTTGATATTTTGGCACTAGACAGTAGAGATGAGTGCATTGGAAAGGACACAGAATTTGGAATTGGAGGGACCTTGTCGGAATTCCAGCTTAGTCACTTAATATCTGCAGAGACTTGGGTAAGTCATTTCCCCATCATGATCCTAGTTTCCTCCTCTTCATGAATAAAGGGGGTGGACGAGATGACTCCTAGGATTCCTTCCAGTTCTAAATATACCATCCTATGATCCACTTGCATGTTCAGTGAATGCTAATGATAAATGATAAAAACATCTCTAACCTGAGTGCAAGCCCAGCATGGATGCTGTGGTAATGTGCAAAGTCCCTCAAACACATAACGTAACGGAAAATTCTGTCTACCTCAAGTCCTTTCACCATGATGCTTCCATGATACATCTGGCTTCCCATTTAGGTTATCTATTTTGACAGTCAGAAGGTAAGTGTAGAGAGTGTTCTATAGCCATAAGCAACATAAGCAAAAGCCTAGGCTGAGCAGCGCTAGAAATTGGTAATCTACTCTTCCCTTTCTCATTCTGAGGCCAGATATAATTGCAGCCAAGATATGTTGACACCGGACATTTAGCTGCTCTTTCTCTATTTCAGAGCCACTTTGTTTTCTGCTGGGGATTTTCCATCCTAACATAAATCTCTAAATTTCATGGTGTTAAAGAACATATTCATTTCCACCTCAATTAGAATGAGAGACACATTTGAATGTTCCCATGGTCTTAGTTAGCCAAGGTCTTGGTTAATGAGAAAGGGGTTAGAGGGAGTCCTGGACTCCCTTCCTGCCATGCCAATGAAGGGCATATTTTCTTGGCAGAGACATTATACTTTCCAGCCCTTCCTCATTCCCACCCAGAAGTACAAAAATAAAATCTCCTGGATCAAAGCCTTCTAAAAGCTTTCCTATTAAACACAGAAAATGGGAAAAATTTTATAGCAAGTTTCTCTGATAAAGGACTCATTTCTCAAATAGACAGAAAACTGAGTCAAAGGTAAAAGAACAAAAATTTATAAAAATGAAGAGTTTTCAGAAGAAATCAAAACTATCTACAGTCATATAGGGCAGCTAGATGGTGCAGTGGATAGAGTGCCAGCCCTGGAGTCAAGAAGATTCATCTTCATGAGTTCAAATCTGGCCTTAGACACTTACTAGTTGTGTGATCCCAAGCAAGTCACTTATCCATGTTTGCCTCAGTTTCCTCATCTGTAAAATGAGCTGGAGAAGGAAATGGCAAACCACTCCAGTATCTCTGCCAAGAAAACCTCAAATAGGGTGATGAAGAATAGGACGTGACTGAAATGACCCAGTTCAATAGCAATACTAAGTTTGTATCCCAAAGGGATAAACAAAAACAAACAAAAAAAGGAAAAGGACCTGTATGTACAAAAATATTTCTAACAGCTTTTTTTTGTGGTGGCAAAGAATTGGAAATTGAGGAGAGAAATCCATCAGTTCAGCCATCAGGGGAACAGCTGAACAAGTTGTGGTGTATGATCATGATGTAATACTATTGTGCTATATGAAATGATGAGAAGGATGCTTTTAGAAAAATCTGGAAAGACTGATGCAAAGTGAAATAAACCCAACCGGAAACCGTTGTACACGTAAATAGCAATATCGTATGATAATCAACTGTGAAATGATTTAGCTATTCTCAGTAATACAATGATCCAAGACAATTCTGTAGGACTCATGATGAAAAATACTATTTACCTCCAAAGAAAGAACTGAAGGAGTCTGAATGCAGATTGAAGTACACTTTTTTCCCCACTTCTTTTATTTTTGTTGTTGGTTTGTGTTTTTTGGTTTATGCTTCTATTTATAACATGGCTAATATGGAAACATGTTTTACATGATGGCACACGTATATACTGGGTTGCTTGCCTTCTTGAGGAGGAAGAGACGGAGAGAATTTGGAACTCAAAATTTTGAAAAATAAATGTTAAAAATTGCTTGTACATATAACCAGAAAAAATCACACATAAAAGTTAAAAATAAAATACATTTTTAAAAAAGCCTTCCTTACTATTGTGCTGTAAGAAATGATGAGCAGAATGATTTCAGGAAAACCTAGAAAAACTTACATGAATTGATACAGAGTGAAACGAGTAGAACCAGGAGAACACTGTACATAGTAACAGAAATATTGTGCGATGATCAACTATGACTGACTTAGCTTTTCTCAGCAATACAATGATCCAAGCCAATTCCAAAAGACTCATGACGGAAAATGCTATTCAGAGAAAATGCTATTCCAGAGAAAGAACTATGCAGTCTGAATGCAGATCGAGACATACTATTTTCATTTTTTTTTGTTTTTTGTTTTTTGTGGCTTTTCCCTTTTCTTCTGTTTTTTCTTTCACAACATGACTAATGTGGAAATATGTTTACATGATTGCATTTATATAACCTATATCAGATTGATTGCAATCTCGAGGAAGGGGAATAGGAGGGAGAGAGAAAGAAAAAATTTGAAACTCAAAATCTTATAAAAATGAATGCTGAAAACTATCTTTACATGTAATTAGAAAAAATGCTATTTCCAAAAAAAAAAAGCCTTCCTATTTAGGACTTGGACTCACCTTATAAATATTCACTGTACAAAAATAAGCAAAGTATGAAGGTTATTTACAAAACCATACCTTTGTTGAGCTGTTGAAAGTGCCTAGTCAATGGACAGCTGAGAAGAGGGTATATTTAGCCTTTTCTGGTTATTGGGTCAGCACACTGAGCAAGACCCCAAACCAGAAATGAAAGCAGGGTATAGAAGGATCCTACATGACAAGAGAAATCATAGGTATGGCTAAAATGTGGGTCAAGAGGATCCAAACACACTGCAGGGAGCATTATGATTAGTCCTTACACCAAGAGGAAAGGAAATAAGATTGGAAGGGACATTAATGGTCATCTAGTCCGACTTCCTACCCTAGGTGTCAGTCTCCTTTACAGCCTCCCTAACACGTAGTCATCTAGTCTTTTTAAGAAAACTTCCAGTGATAAGAACTCACTGCATTGCAAGGCAGCCTGTTGACCAACTCTAACTACTAGAAAGTTCTTCGTTATATTGAGCCAAAAATCTGCTTCCTAGAAACTTCCTTATTTGTCCTAGTATAGCCAATGTATGCTCTGGGGATCCTTATCCCAACTCCCACTCCCGGAGATGAGTTGGGTCCCCAGAGCTCGACTATCTCTCCCTCAGATTCTAGGGATACCCTTGAGGAGAAGAGCCAAAGCAAAGGACTTTAATTTGTCCATTCAACCACAAGTTATTAAATTCTGCCTGCTCTGAGCTAGAACAAGACTCTCTAATGCCATCAGTTCAAGCTTCCCCACCAGTATGCTCCACTGTCCTCCCTCCCCCAAGATGATCAGTAGAAAATCAATTTAATCAGCTAAGGTGGCTCTATAAGACCAGGTGGTACGAAACATCCCTCTCAAATGTGACACACTCTCACACAAGCACATATAAAGACCAGGGAAAAGCGGGCTCAAGCTTAGAGAACACATATAGCAAAGGGGTAACTAACAGATTCTGGTTGTTGTAAGTCCCTTTTCCCCATTTGTGAGGAGCTAATAAGTTCTCCTTAGGCTGTGGGACTTGATTAATTACAGAGTGGAGCTTTCTTGACAATTCTTTGCTAGGCTCCTTGCCTCCCACTTCAAACACTGCCACCGTCCAGGGATATGGTTAAAACAGTGAAGGAGAGATGAGAAGTCCAACATCCATCTGCTAGACTCTTTGAAGCTCACAAGGTCCTCCTCTTTTCAAGAAGATGGGGACAGGAGGAGATTGAGCTGAAGTCTCTTGTTCCCCCTTCAAGGATGTGATTGAAAGTAAAAAATGCTCTAATTTTTGGAATTGCTTCTTCAATTCATTTGATAATTTGCAAATGATTTTTGCAGCATGGGCAAGTTTCATTGCCGCAGGATACTGGTATAATGCAAAAGGTGTGTTTGTTTGTTTGCTTTAACACTTGGTCTAAGGCCAGTGAGTGATTGATTGAGACATGTTCTCACCTAGTTAAGATATGAAAGCTAAAATTCAGTGGGATGGTTTCAACCCTGCCCTTATACTCTATCCCTAGTTTTAATATTTACTAGCATCAACAAATCTACTGATGTGTGTTTGGTAAAAATCAAATCCTGAATAACTCTTTAGTTACTTGGGGAAGCTCTGTTTTCCTTTTTGAATGCCTCCCTCAGTGCCTTGTACTAAAGAGTCTTGAGAAAGTCTATGTGGCATAGTTCATAATCAAATATGATAATTCAACATTCTTCCATGCTTCCAAATATGAGGTGGTACAACTTAACAAATTTGACTTGTACAAAGTCCTAATAGGTTACCACCTGTTTGTTGCAAAAAGGGCCTTCTCCAACCTCCCCCCAAAGAAAAAAAAAAAAACCTCTCTTCTCAGTGGGAAAGTCTACTTCCTTACAGAATTTCCTGAGAACTGGGGGGGAGGGGGATGGATTATCCCATCCACTTAAAAGTAATTGGCTTTGTTAGAAAGAATATTTCTTCACTGAATCAATCAATCAGAATGAAATATGAATAGGTCATGTACAATTTGAATTAATCAAAGCTATTGTGCGAGAGATTTGGTCCCTCTTTAAGAAATTTGCATAAAAGAAAGGAAGTAGCTATATCAGAACCAAAGAGAGATTCTAAAGGTCTGAGACCAAAGAGGTGGAAACAAATATAGCATTCCAACACACCCCTAGAGAGAAAGGCAGGACTAATTTGTGGCAGAGAAAGGGAATATCTAGGAGGGCCATTGCCTCTACAAGTATCTCCAAGTCTACAAATATCTGGACCAAGAAAAATCTTGAAAAAAGTTTGGCCCTTTCTGCAACTTCTCCTCCTGTTGCCTATCAACTGTCACTATAGTATACTTTCTTGTTTCATTACCCATATGTTCCCAACAAACTGAATCCAGCCCCAACCACAAAGAGCCAGTGGTTAACAAGATATATATAAGGTACACCAAAAGTCTGAGCTCTAATAACTTAAAACATCACTAAGACTTTTGGACCTCTGTATATAAAAGTAAAGTTAGGCAAAGAATTCAGTCTGTGCCTAAATGTTAGGTATTTTCTTCAATGGGGGTCAAAGCAATTATAGCTAAATTTATAATGTTTTGTCTTTAAAAACAAAAACCCTCCCTACCAAAGAAGAGGGAATCACATGGACGTTTATTAAGCTCCTACAATGTGCCACGGACTGTGCTAAGCACTTTTCAAATATTATCTTATTTGATCGGATTTGATACTAGGAAGATACAAGATGAACACAGAAAAGTATAATCCAGGGTGGTGAGTGACAGGTGTAAAGGAGAGATCAGCCAAGAAGCTCTATGACTACTTGAGGAGGTCAAAGACCCTAAGAGTTAGGGGAATACATGAAGACTTTTTAAAGGAGGTAGCTGAACCTCAGTTGAATTTTGAAGGAAACAGGCAAACGATAAGAAGGAAGCATATTCCACGTTCTGGGGACAGCTTGTGCAAATGCTTAGATGTGGGAGATGACATGTTGAGGTTGCCTAGTAGCTAGTGCATGGAATGCATGAAAGGGAGTAATGTGAAATGAGGCTGGAGAGAGATAGGAGCCAGACTGCAGAAGGTTTTGAAAACCAGACTATGGTTTTTGCATTCTATCTTAGAGGCAATAGGGAGCCACATTATACCTGGGGGTCTGCTGCAAAAAGAAGCACCAGGCCAAGACAAAGTGTCTAGTAAGGGATGTTGAGGTATTGAAAATAGGAACTGAACAAAGAGCCAAAACACAGAGGAGTCACAGTGGGTATTATATACTGGTGGCTAAACTGGTACACCTGTTGCCTACTGTTATCTAAATGTTCGTACGTGCAGACTTGTACATGCAAATCTCCTCCCTCTGATTGGAGAACTCCTCCCAGAACCTCTATTTAAGGACGTCATCCAGGCCCGTCATCTGGCACTCCTATGAATTTCACTTTATTGTCCTCCATTAGGCTACCTTCCTCTCATCCCTCTTCAACTTGGTTTTGCGAGCTGTCTTCCCTGCTGGATTGTAAGCTCCTCAAGGGTAGGGATTGTCTTTCTTTTCTTTTTTTTCTTTTTCTTTTCTTTTCTTTTCTTTTCTTTTCTTTTTTTTCTTTTTTCTTTTTTTTTTTTGCATTCTCAGAGCTTAGCACAGTACCTAACACATAGCAGGCATTCAAAAAAATGTTTAGAGACTGACTGACTCTAGCCAGCAATTCCACAATGCTTTGTACCTATGCCAGGATGAGTCTCAGATAATCTATGCCCCGAAGTCCTTCAGCTTCCTACTGTAATTCTTCCCCTCACAAGATAGCCAGTCCAAGTATTGCCAGAGGAATTGCTATACTATACAGAATTTCAAAATTACTAGAGATACATTCCAGGTTTCTTCTGATAATATTGTTTCCACATCAATCAACAAAAATGGGCAGGAGTTAATAGGTTTGGTAAATTTTAGCAGGTTCTCCATTATTTAGTAGATACACATTCCAGAAGAATAGACTATTTCCTATTTAGCAATGACAGGTACAGTGGCTAGAAATTTGGATTGGAGTTTATTACACCTAGGTTCAAATCCTGCCTTAGCTCTTGGATAAGTCGAGTTACTTTTCTGAGTCTCAGTTTTATCATCTGTACAATGAGGGGGTTAGACTCAATGACCTCTGGGTCCCTTCCAAGTCTGGATTTATGATCTTATGCTCCCTTCATAACAAACCATGACCCCCTACTATGTGTCTCTTTGTTCTGAGGCTAAAACAGGATTCCTCAGATTTGTATGGCGAATGGCACAAAGTAGGAGCCTAATAAATCCTCGTTGATTGATTGCTAGTGCTTATAAATCTCTCTTGTTGCTCTGTGGAACATGGGATGCTGACTTGTCTAATTCAATTATATTTAATAAACATTTATTTCAGTGCCTGCTATATGCACGTCAAGAGGAAGCATGGATGGCAGATATGGGACCAGATTTGACTTCTGGTCTTGCCTCTGACTTACACTTATGCAGGGAGGTGGCAAAGTAGATAGAGCACCAGGCTTAACTTCAAGAAGACCTGAGTTCACATGCCCAAAGGGCTACAAAAATGTGCATACCCTTTACCCAGCAATACCACTTCTAGGCCTGTATCCCCAAGAGATCATAAAAATGGGGAAAGTACCCACATGTACAAAAATATTTATAGTAGCTTTTTTTGTAGTGGTCGAGAATTGGAAATTGAGAGGATGCCCAGCAGTTGGGGAATGGCTGAACAAGCTGTGGTATATGAATGTAATGTGTTATAAGAAATGATGAGCAGGTAGACCTTGGAAAAACCTGGAAAGACTTATATGAACTGATGCTGAGTGAAGTGAGCGGAACCAAGAAAAACCTGGAAAGACTTATATGAACTGATGCTGAGTGA
>NW_020948840.1:12528920-12631999 GCF_900497805.2 Vombatus ursinus
GAAAGACTTATATGAACTGATGCTGAGTGAAGTGAGCAGAACCAAGACAAACCTGGAAAGACTTATATGAACTGATGTTGAGTGAAGTGAGCAGAACATTGTACACAGTAACAGCCACGTTGTGCGATGACTGACTTTGATAGACTTAGTTCTTCTCAGCAATGCAAAGATCCAAGACAACTCCAAAAGTCTCATGATGGGAAATGCTGTCTACATCCAGAAAAAGAAATATGGAGTCTGAATGCAGATAGAAGCACATTATTTGATATCTCTCTTTTTTTATTTGTTTGTTTCTTCTTTTCCATGGTTTCTCCCATTGGTTCTAATTCTTCTTTATAATGTGACTAATGTGAAAATAGGTTCAATATGAATGTATCAGTAAAGCTTATATCAGATTGCACACTGTCTTGAGGTGGGATGATGGGAGAGATGGCGAGAAAATTGGGAACTCAAAATCTTATGGAAGTGAATGTTGAAAACTAAAAATAAATTAATTAATTTTTTTAAAAAAAAGACAATCTGAGTTCAAATCTGACCTTAGATACTCCTTAGCTGTGTGATCCTGAATAACTCAACCTCTTTCTGTAATCAATTTTCTCAACTATGAAGTGGGGATAATAATAGTATACCTACTTCCCAGAGTAGTTGTGAAAATCAAATGTAATAATATTTGCAAAGCACTTAGCACAGTGCCTGACACATAGTAGGTGCTATATAAATGCTAGCTATTATTACTACTACTACTACTAGTAGTCAGTCAATAAATATTTATTAAGCATCTACTACGTGGTAGGCTCTATGCTAATTAGCAGTGTTAATATTATGTAACCCAGGAAAGTCACTTAGTCTCTGAGAACCACAACTATGAAAGACCATACACTGCAGAAAACAGCTGCTGAGCTAGCAGAGTGCTTTTCATGTTAATACATTAAATATCTGTGGTTCATCAGTGCATCACCAACACAGGTCACAACCCATCTATCACTTCTAAGTCCAAGAGAGCTGCCTCCAAGCAGAGAAGAAAAATAATAATGCACATAATAATATAAGTTTCGGTGGTGAATTTTGACCCAGATCTTGATGCCAAGTTCAACCACTAGACCACACTTCTTTTAAATGTAGTAGGTTCTCTCAGACAAACTTAGACCTAGGAAAGACCTTAATTTAAAAAGGCCCAGGTCATCCACTGCATCCTGGGGCCATCGCCTGTCATCTTGACTCTTGTCTTGCCACTGGATTCCAATAACTCTGAAGGAGAGAGTGAGGCTGATGACTTTGTGCAGCTCTGCCTCACTTAAATCCATTCATGAACGAGTCAAGACATCACCCTTGTGATATCATTTGTCCTCTTTGAGAACAAAGAAAGAACAATAATAATGCTGAGTTTATATCCTAGGAGTTCAGTATGCTGATTAAATAAGACATTGGGACCAAAAATATAATGATGATGATGATGATGATGATGATAACAATATTCATGGTACTAATTTTTTAAAGTGCCTCAAACATGCTATATCTCTTCAGTGGGTCAGAGTTTTCTCCCTTCTTTCTTTTCAATATGACATCTTTCCACTCACTGAACTCTTAATACTGGTTTTGATTCCATCCCCACACCCCCAGAATGATCTTTTTTCCCCCTGACTTTTTTATTAGAGTATTTTTTCTGCCCTGTCTAGGAATCTTTCATCCTCTACAATAAGCAAAAGCAGAAAGATGCATTCTTTAAACCTTTCACCTTCTCTTTAGCTGGCATTTATGGCACACATAATTTATAAGTGCCTCAGGCAGGAAGAAAAACATAGCACATACTCTGAAAGTCATTGGAATCATTCCTTCAGTTTCAATACCTCCTGGGTCTGAAATGGAACTAATGAGTAAGTTCTTGCCACTTTCTTTCGTTGCTTTTTTTTCCAAAGAGGGCAAAATATCCAGAGGCATTGAAATGTGTTATGCTGAGACCCCATGACACTTACATTTTACCTTTATTAAAGATAAAATTTCTGGAAAGGTATTTACATTAGCTTCTTATGTTTTTGTATCTTCCCTAGGGTCTAGCACAGAACAAGAGGAGTTTAATAAATAGTGGCTGAATGAACAAATTAAAGTCCTTTGTAGCTCCTCATGGCAGTATCCCCCACAAACTACTTCCTCTTTCAGCAGTTAGCCCAGTGCCTGCCACATAGTAGGCACTTAATAAATGTTTATTGACTGTCTGACTCCTCTAGCCAGCACTTTCACTAGTACAACTGTAGCAGACTTCCTATTTGACAGATCTATTTACTGTTGAACTCCTAGTTACATGAAAGAATGCTAACATTAAGCTTCTACTTCTCTTCATTAATTTATTCAACATTAAGTAAGAACCCACTAGAAAAAAAAGCATGGTCCAATGTTTGGACTGGGCATCAAAATCTGGGGTCAAAACTCACCATGGAAACTTATGTTACTATGTGCATTGTTATCAAACTTCTCTGACAGGAGGCAGCTTGGACTTAGAAAGTTAGAGATACATTGTAACCTGTGTCAATGATGACCTGATGGAAGCACAGGCACTCAATGTGTTAACATGAAAAACACTATGCTAGGACCAGAAGGACATACAAGGATAAATAAAATCTGTTCCCTGCTCTCAGGTGGCTATCCAGGGTCACTCTCCTTGATGGAACCCCCAGAAAGTCAGGTACTTTGAGAGTCAAAACCCTCTCTAAAACATTATTCAAACCCCATCTAATGCCCCCATCAATGTCTAGTTTTACTTGTCAGCCAGAGGGCACATTATGCAAAGAAAAAGCATTTAATCAAATAAAATTTAAAATAGAACATCCCCTCAAAAACAAAAAGCAAAACAAAAGCCTGAAGTTCACTCTTCCCTACAAGTACTGTGGTTCGTAAGCCTCCCCACTACAGGGGAAGGCCACAGTAATCCAGCTTTGAACAACCTTTACCACCCTCTGGATTGTACAAAGGCTAGTAAGACTAGACCTTAAGGCAGGGGAGGGAAACCTGTGGACTCGAGGCCACATGTGGCCCTCTAGGTCCTCAAGTGTGACCCTTTGACTAAATCCAAACTTCTAAGTTCAAAGGGCCGTACCTGAGGACCTAGAGGGTCACATGTGGCCTGGAGGCCACAGGTTCCCCACTCTTGCCTTAAGCTATAACCCTCAGATAAGGTGTTTTCTTTAGGGCCACCATCTATACTATTTATCATCCATTGTGGGGAATGGGGTAAGTAGGTGCTTTGGTTAGCAAGCTTCTCCCTAGAAGGCAAGGGTATTGGCTCTTTCAGTCAATACCTATGGACCACTTCCCCTTGGCTAGACTACGTCAGAAAGTAACAGATGTCCAGTTTAAGGTCACATCGACTCTTTGAACCCTTACCTTCTCCACTACCCTCTGATTCTTTTAGTACAAAACTCTTACCTCACTTTTTTAGAGCTTAGCTCCTATCCTATTCCTTGGTTGACACAAGTAAGCCCAGCAAGCTACTTCCTCAAATATAGAAAATGAGTGAAACTCTGGTATATAAACTACCTTCAATAGCATTTATACATAATCAATCTCTCCCTGTCTACTGGCGGCTCCCTGCTGCCCACAAACATGCTCATGTCTCCTCTATCCTCAAAAAACTCTCACTTGATCCATTCATCCTTGAGGCCTATAGTTATTGTCGTCTCCCTTTAGTGGCTAAACTCTTTGAGAATCTACAATAGGTACCTCCATTTCTTCTCTTCTTACTTTCTTCTTAGCTCTACAGTCTGGCTTCTGACTTCATCATTCAGCTGACCCATCTCTATCCAAAGTGACCAATGATCTCTTAATTGCCAAATCCAATGGCCTTTTCTCTGCCTTCTCCCTTCTTGACCTCTCTGCAGCAGCCTTTGACACTACTGATCACCTTCTTCTAATATTCTTCTTCTCTCTAGGTATGATTATAGGGCAACCAGGTGGCACAGTGGATAGAGTGCTGGGCCTGGAGTCAGGAAGACTCATCTTTGTGAGTTCAAATCTGGCCTCAGACATTTATTAGCTGTGTGACCCTGGGGGAGTCACAACCCAATTTGTCTCCATTTCCTCATCTGTAAAATGATCTGGAAGAGGAAATGGCATGCCACTCCAGTATCTTTGTCAAGAAAACTCCAAATGGGGTCATGAAGAGTCAGATAAGACTGAAAAACAACAGAAATTTTATGACTATTTTCTTCTGGCTGTCCTCATACCTACCTGACTACTCCTTCACAGTCTTCTTTGCTGAAACTTCATTCTGGTCATTTCTGGGAACAGTGCAGGCCCACAGGACTCTGTCCTGGGCTCTCCTCTTCCTCTATGCTATTTCACTTGGTGATCTCATCACTTTCCATAGATTCAATGATGATTTCTGTGCTGATGATTCTCAGATCTATTTGCACAGCCCTAACCTCTCTGCCGTTCTCCATTCTCACATCTCTAACTACCTAATAGACATCTCAAACTGGCTGTTCTGTCGACATTTTAAACTCACTGTGTCCAAAACTGAACTCATTATCTTTCTCCCAAAACCTTCTCCTCTTCCAAATTTCTCTATTACTATTAAAGGCACTACTATCTTCACAGCACACAGGCTTGTAACCTAGGTGTCATTCTCGACTTCTCACTATTTCTCACCCCTTATATCCAATATGTTGCCAAGGCCCTACCTTTGTAACATATCTTGCTTATGCCCCCTTCTTTCCCCTGACACTGCAACCACCTTAGTACAGGCCTTCATTGCCTCAAGCCTGGCCTATTGCAATAGCCTGCTTTCCAAAAGTCTCTCCCTACTCCAATATATTGTCCATCCAGCTGTTAAAGTATCTTCCTAAAGTACAAGTCTGACAATATATCACCCCACTACTCAATTACTCTAGTGACCCCCCATCACCTCCAAAATTAAATATTAAATCATCTGTTTAGTGTTCAAAGACCCTTACGACTTCCAGCCTTCTTATACCTTATCCCATACACACTCCTTCTACATAGTCTGCAATCCAGTAACACTGGCTTCCTTGCTGTTCCTCCAATAAAATGTTCCATCTTCTGACTGGGCATTTCCACTGGCTGTTCTCTATGCCTGTAATGGTCTCTCTCTTTCTCTCCACCTCTTGGCTTCCCTTGACTTCCGTCAAGTCCCCAGCTAAAATCCTACCTTTTATAAGATGCCTTTTTTGTTCCTCCTTCATTTCAGTGCCTTCCCTCTGTTGATTTACATAGTTATTTGTGTGTGGTCATTTGCATATTGTCTCTCCTATTAGATTGTAAGCTCCTTGAGGGTAGGGATTATCTTTTACCTTTCTGTGTATCCCAGGCACTTAACAGAGTGCCTGGCACATAGTAGGCACTTAATAAATATTAATTGACTGACTGACCATCACCACCATTATGTTCCTTTAGTTTATATGCAAATCACAAGGGATGGACTTCTTGGAGAAGTCTGAAAAGTTTGGCAAACTTTGGCCTACATCCCCAGCAACAACAAATTACAGCCTATTCTCTCTGTGGTCTCTTTATGCTTACAAAGTAGCAGAAGATTTAACACACATGAATAAATAATCATAGTTCAAAATAGAACATGATAAATGCATGAGTGAGATATAGTGTTCTGAGAGTTCCAAGTCACGAAAGTAATTTCTAAGCCTATTAATCAGTAAAGGCTTCATATAAGAAGTGGCATTTGATCTGAGTCAAAGAATGAGAAGGAATTCAACAGGCAGATGGAGGTCCTTTGCTGATTAGCTGATTGCCATCTTAGCCTCCTCCAACAGTCACCAAACATAGAAAAAAAATATCACTCACCTCTTTCTGCTTCTTCTTCTTGAGACTGTTTTTTTTGATGGGCTTTTGGGTGGGTTTAAGGAATAATACCTTTGAAAATTTTCAAAAGAAAAACACTACTGTAATTTTTTATTCACTGTGGATCAGTTAAGATAGCTCTTGTTATATTTTAATACATGCAACATACAATTAAAAAGTATGCTACCTAAATAGAAAACACAGTGCTTTCCTCTGACCTTTAGGCAGAGCCATAAATAGGGTAAAGTAGCCAGGCTCTGTCCCAGGACATTGAAATTTAGAGGGTGCAAAAATACTCCAGCAGTAGAGAAGGCATCATATTAACCAATTTCTTCTCCTACTCAACTGAATTTATCTGTATTATTTTCACATCATGAATTACAAACTTGATTTGAAGGCAAAGTCTGTTCTACTTTTCTCTAGAGAATTTCATGCTATTTACCTCTGTTAGTCGGGAAAATGGACCCTGAAACCTGAAATAACTTTAGAAAGAAATATATTTGGTCATTTGGTAGAGAGCCAGAAGGTGTGACTCCCTGCTGAGTCCCTGTGAGGTTTATATTGTATGGAGTTCAGAAAAGGACATAAAGATATTTGCCTGATTGACCATACATAGATAGTAGATAGTTTCTAGAGAAGGGCAATTTGAGATGTTTATCAGAAGGTAAATCCATCTAATTTGGGGAACCCGAAACACAAGCTTTGGCTAGACCCAAAATAAAACCTGAGTGTACCCAAAACAAGCACTGGGTGGGATCTAGACATTCCTTACAGCCATCTGGCTTCCCTGGAGGTCCCTGACCTCTACAGTAAGCTTTTTGGTTAAATAATTTCTAGTCACATGAAGTTAGATTCAAACAATATTAACAAATGATAAATAATCAGCTATTTTCCCATACCCTCTGATGCCAAAATGGCTAATTACAATTCTTCTTAGAGGCAACTAAAAGCAGATATCCAGTGCAGAATAGGGAGGGATATAGTGCTCAGTAGTAACTAGGTCTAGCAAAGAAACATGATGACATCACCTGAAGATAGAGATGGTCTTCTGGTATTGGAAGTGTGAACTGCCCTTCTATGTCTGTGCTGGTCACATGTTTTCTATGTGTCTGCCCCTCTGTGTAATTACTATGTCTGCCCACTCTTCCCAATAATGGTATGGGTAGTCGTGGGATCCTATGCCCTAGGTTTATGGGGGGAATATTCTATTATTATTTTTAACTATGCTATTTCATTAAATTTTTTTACCTTGAACTAATTGCATTCTCTGGTAAACTAGTGAAAGTAAACATACTGGAGGGGGCTTTTGAGCTAAGGTTTTGAGTGGACACAAGCCCACAGAATACCTTGAACCTGAGTTATGGCAGTGGGGTCTATGTATGAGGGTGAGTGCCCTAGAAAATATGAATGAATGAATTAAGAAACAGAGGCTCAGAGAATTGAAGTGATTTGCTTAGGGTCACTCAGCTAACAAGTGTCGGAGGTAGAATTTGAACCCAGGTCATTTTAATGCTGAGTTCTGCAGTCTTAGCCACTATGCCACGTTGACCCACCAGCTGAGAATTCTTTTTGGTATAGTAGTGCAACCCTGAGAAGTTGTGTTAAGCTTTCCCTGTGCTGAAAGTTAGGGTTTATGTCCCTCTGTGCTGTGTCTGTCCCTAGGGCAGGGGTTCTTAACTGTTTCTTGTGTCATCGACCCCTTAAGTAGTCTGGCAAATCCTATGAGTCTCTTCTTAGAATAAATTTTAAATGCATAAAATAAAATACATAGGATTACAAAGGAAATCAATTAAACTGAAATTGTTATCACACTATGTTTTAAAGCAAGTTTTCAAACCCCAAGTTAAGACCTCCTATCCTAGGAAAAGTATTATGTATTGGACTATACTGTAACCACTGGAAATCTTAGGCACGGCATACAGAAGAAAAGTTGGTATACACTGACTCTGTACCAGACAAGGTTAACAACAGCTATACCCTTGGAACTACCCCCCATATGCCCTTCTCTATTCACTTAGATGTGTGTATGTGTCAGAGGCTCTGGGACTCTGACGGTCAGTTACAGTTAGACACTAATAAATCTTTATTCACTCCCTACTTATGCTGAAAAGCACACCCACAAACTAGTGGGGAGATACTACATGGATAATAACAAGCAAAGAAATCCAGCCTCAGGCACATAACACTTACTAGTTGTGTGATCCTGGGCAAGTCACTTACCCCCATTGCCTAGGCAAAAAACAATAAATAAATAAATAAATAACAAGCAAAGAAGAGACCTCTTATGAGTTATTTATTATGCCATAATCATTGAGGTAGCTAGGTGGCACAGTGGATAGAAAGCTGGGCCCAGAGTCAGGAATACCTGAGTTCAAATCTGGCCTCAGACACTTACTAGCTATATAACCTTAGACAAGACCCTTGACCTCTGCTTGCCCCACTTTCCCCATCTGCAAAATGGGGATAATAATATTTCCTACCTCTTAGGGTTGTTGTGAGGATCAAATGTATAATATTTGTAAAGTGTTTAGCACAATGACTGCCACGTAGTAGGTACTTTATTTCCTTCTTATTTCCTTTGCTCCCTCCCCTTCCCCTTCTCAGGCTATGGCTACCACTTTTGTCCAACTCTGCTTGATGACCAGGCACAGTCCTGGAGACAGGCCACCTTGAGGAACCACATATATGTTCTATCCTCATTTAAAATGCTTGACAGAACTACCCTTCAGACTTGCATGAGTTTTTTAGATTCCAGTTTTATAGAAATAACCCCGCATCAATTGCTGCTCCCTTAGAGATAGGAATCTGGGGGCTTTTGCAAGAACATTATTAGAAGGGGAAAAAGGGATCCCTATTATTTCATAAGTCACATTTTCCTCTCTGCTTCACAGGTGTCCTTAGGACTAGGCCCCAGCCAAAACATTCTCATTCAAGCCCTCACCTCACCGAAACACTGGGAAGGCCAAGGCATTCTTTTATTCTACATGAATGAAATAAGATACCTTTCATTCTCTCTAGCCTGTGCCCCTTCCTGGTATTGCTGCTTTCACTTAAAGAATGTACCAGTTGCATTCCTGAGAACGAGAAACCAAATGTTGTCAGGGCCTATTGGTGATACTAAAAAATCCCTTACAGGAGTAAAGAAAAGACAGGCAGGGGCAGAGTTTATTGGTGTGATTGGAATAACTGGAGCAGGATTGGTTGGATCAAGAAACTGCTAATAAAATACAACATCTTTGATCTTGAGATCACTAGTTTATTTAGGGGGTTTCCTATAAAACCACGAGACATTCCCTCCAAATATGCATCTCTGGAATCCTGCCAGATGCACTGAAAGGCTTCAAAGCCCTTTTTTTTTCTTTCTTTCATTTTTTTTTTTAAAGCTGGTGGTCTTTGAATTATCATCACCAATAGAGTTACGGGAAGATTTCATGGAAATCATCATTGTTAGAGTAAGTGCTAAACTTCTATGGGAGCATATTGACTTCTTTCTGAATATGTTTGCTCTCCCTAGGAAAAGAGCCAGTCAAACTGTGAGAAGAGGAACGTTCATCTCAATTTTGAGTAAAATCACCTCTATAGCTAAGGCAGCTAGGTGGCACAGTGGATAGAGCACTGGGCTTGGAACCAGGAAGACATCTTCATCATTCAAATCTGGCCTCAGACACTTATTAACTGTGTGACCCTGGCAACTCACTTAACTGTGTGTGTGTATATGTGTGTGTGCACATATTCTTATATATGTATGCGTACATACATATACACATACATAGACATATAGTTATATACTATGTATATAATATAAAATAAACCAGGTATGGTACAGGTTGTTTATTCCCATACAGAAAATAAAATGGCTAAGCAATAATCACAGAATGATTAGAACAAACTCTAGTAACATATCACTATGAGTACAATTCAAGCTTCATTGGGCCACAAATAGTTTTGTTGTAAGTTTGCTACTTAGCAAAACATACATTTCACTTCCATAAAGCAAAGACCAGTTAAATACCAAGTACGATCTTTCAAATGGCTTAGTTTTCTTTTTGATGCCAACCTTTTAATTACTGCTGAGTCTGCCTCTCCTACTGTTATACCTTTAAATGTTCTGATAGCCACTTTTAATTCTCCCCAGTATACACACTTTTAGGACTTTTTGATACTTCTAGAACTGTTTGATACTCACAATGGTGATGCTTAAGTAGATTCAAAATCAAGAAAACACAGAAAAGAGTTTGTTGAAGAAAAAAAAATTTGTGCATTTTATTCACAAGTCTGCCAGAAACAATTTAATATTAATCCACTGGTCCAGAGAAAGCGATACCCAAATTTGCATAGTTCTGTCAGGCTCTCTGATATGACTCTTTACCTCCAAGACAATCTGAGGTAACATTTATAAGAATCTTAAACGAGAGAAATCACAACACATAAAATACAGTTTGGGGCCAATATTCCAGAATATTTGAGTAATGAAATCACCATCCCATTCTCTGCTGGAAAATTCCTCTCATTTCTGGAATAAAGGGACCTCTTTTTTTTTCTTAATATCTTAATCCTTTCCCAACAGAGAAGAGTGGGTCCTTACCCACTTGCTCCCCAGTAGGAAAGGCAATAAGGTAAACAGAGTTACTCTTTGTTAAAAGGTTGGTTTCTATCCTATATTTCCTCAAGAAAAGTCTTTTTGTTCTTGACCTATCACCTACCTTCCAAGGGGCTTATCCCAAGAGCCTAGAAAAGGTTTTAGAGAAAAACTGTTTTTCTTAATATTTAATTTTACTAAAATAGAGGTTTTTAATATGCTTCTCGAGAAAGGCAGTTGGTGACCCTGCTACAAATTAAGTCCCCACTTCATAATGGGGGGAGGGTGAGAGGCAGAGCAGCCCATAGCACCATTATGCCAAAATAGAGCAGGGACTCTACCACCCCTGGCTAAAATCATATCTTAATTCCTGGAATGTGGAAGCCAAGAGGGCTGCCTGCTAGATGCCATCTCTTTTTCTACTCTGTGTGGCAACTCATATCATTGGCGATTTTCTGGCTCAGCAACCAATCATGGGGACAGAACTCAGCAATGAATACTATATAGCCAGAAGAAACAGAGGGTATCCACGCATGTTCAAGTTTCTATGAAGTCCCCTGGGAGAAGGCAAAGAACATCTGTGCAAGCTCCAAAGATGTATGGGGGAGGAAGAGAAGAGAATCTACAAATTTGACTTCAATGCCTTAAGGAGATCGCCACTAAAGAGTGCTACCCCTCTTGCCCTGGTTGAAACATTTGCTGTCCTCAACAAACTGGCTGGGATGTATTTTTAATTTGCTCTTATTCTCAATCCAGAGCAATTTTCTGGGATCCTGGGGAGCCTTAATCATTGTCCTTTTCAAATGCCTTCACCAGATGCTTGTACCAAAAAAAATCTCAGAAAAGTTCATGTAGCACACATGTTACAAGGAGAAATCACAATCAACTTTCCAAATTCAGAATTGTGCAAATTCAACAAAGAACATTGTACAAAGCTCATCAGAGGTTATCATTTGCTGTACTGAAAAGCGACCCGTCCCAACTCATAGATACAGAACTAATTAAAAATTACCAAAACATTCAAATTGGAATAAACAAAGCTAGCAAAAGTGAAAAAAAATGGAGAAAAGGAAAACTGATCTTCCTTTCTCAGAGAAAGACACTCTAATCCCAGCCTAGCTTCCCAAACACATTCACGTCTCCCCATAGGGATTAGGGAGTTGGAGTCAACTCAGTCACCCTTCAGATGAGAAACCAAACTGCTTTGCCCAGAAAATTCCTTGGAGACTCCACAGTTGATTGCAAAATCAGCCGTGGCACACTTGGCATCTGAAATTAACAGCATAGAATCAAATACACCTCAGCACATACATAACAAGGATGATTAACCCAGCATTCCAGGTTATCACTTTACATCACCTATGCATGGAAAATACCCATCAACTACCCCCAAAATAGACATAAGCAAAATGCAAGGTCTCCCTTGGCAGGTTGCTTCAGTCAGCACAAGTCTAAATTATAAGCAGAACACATTGCATAATAACAAATTCAAGCAATAACAATAAGTCCACAAAACAATAAGATAAGCAAACTAGCAAAAGCTATGTGCACAGAACTAACAGAAAAACTAGGCAAAGTTAAAATAACATAGCTACAATATAAGCAAAATATGAATACAAAGTAAATTAGCATAACCAGAAAATAAAATAGAAGCATACTTAAACATACAGTAATTAACACAGGCGTCAATATACAGATGGATATTAGCAAGGTACAAGAGATATTAGCATATAAACAAACAAGCAAAGAAACTGCTCTAGCTTGTGAAGAGAAGGCATTGAAGAGCACTGCGCTGTTAACAGCATAAAACAAGAGAAAAATGCAAAATTTTCTCCAGTGGATACCTTCAAATAAGGGCATCCAAGAAGAAGAGTCCCAAGTGAAGAAGCCCTCTAGAGGATCCCTATAAAATCAAAGGTCAAGTCTCCAAGCATTTATTGAGCACCTACTACGTGCCAAGAACACCAAAGATATAAAGAAAAGCAAAAGACAATTCCTGCCCTTGAGGAACTCACAGTCTAATGGAAGAGACAGCATATAAATAAATACATACAAACCACAATATATACAGGATAAATTGGAGATAATCACAGAGAGCAGTCACTAAGACTAACTGGAATTTGAAGAGGCTTCTTGTAGAAGATGAAGTTTATAGCTGGGACTTGAAAAAAGCTAAGGAAGCCAGGAAGCAGAGATGAGAGAGAGAGAGAGAGAGAGAGAGAGAGAGAGAGAGAGCACATTCCAGGCATGGCGGACAGCCAATGAAAATGCCCAAAGTATGGAGAAGTAATATCTTATTTGAGGAACAGTAGAGAATAGCAAGGAGGCTAGTGTCACTGGATCGCAGAGTCAATTTCTTTGACCTTTTTCCCTTTTATCTACAATACCCTGTTAAATATATGTGTGTGAGTGTGTATATGCATATGTCGTGTGTGTATATATATATATATACATATATAATTATTTTTGTCCTCCTATCTTGCCTCCACCAAATTACTCTTCTTACTCTATAGAAGCTCTTATATTAAAACAATGTTGAATTAACAGCAGTTTAATAGTGCCCATTATTCTAGCTATGGCTCCAGCACAGTTTCAAAAATTCTTTGGCAGAGTGGCATATTTTCTCCATGGATTCTCTTGAGTATGTCTTCCTTTTATCTTCAAATAGAATTCTTAGATTTTCTAGTAATTCCGAGGCAGCATGAAATAGTGGACTGGACTCTGGACATGGAGAGAGGAAGATACGAAGCCACATCTTACCTCAGACATTTACTAGGTACGTCACCCTAAATAAATCACGTAGCCTTTCTGTGACTCATTTAACTCTCCTGTGCCTCAGCTCCCACATTTGCAAAAGGAATAGGATGGGTCAAAGAAGAAACAAAATTACCAATTCTTGCAGATGATATGATGATTTATTTAGAGAACACGTCAAATAAAACATTAATTAAAATAATTTCCAGCAAAGTTGTAAGATTTACAATAAATATACATAAATCATCAACATTTCTACATATTGCCAAAAATATCTTGCAAAAAGATATAGAAAGAAAATTTGTAATACAATAACCATAGTATACACAAAATACTCTGGAGACTACCTACTAAGATACACAGAGGAACTATACACATGCAATTACAAAACACTTTATAGAATTATAGACAGGCCTAAATAATTAGAGAAATACTAATTGCTCATGGTGTAGGCCAAACTAATATGATAAAAATGACAATAACAGCTAAATTAATTTACTTACTCAGAGCCATACCAACCAAACTACCAAAGAATTACTTAAAGAGCTAGAAAAAAATAACGAAATCCATCTGAAGCAAAAGGTCAAGAATCTCTAGAGAAATTATGAAAAAAAAAAGTGGGAAAGAAGGAAGCCTAGCAGTACCAGATATCAAATTGTGCTATAAAGCAGTAATCATCTAAAAGATTTGGTACTGGTTAAGAAGTAGAGGTTGATCAGTAAAAGAGATTAGATAAACACACACACACACACACACACACACACACACACACACACATACACACAAGAAAATGAACACAATAGCCTAGTGCTTAATAAATCCAAAGACCCCAGGTGCAAAGGTAGGAATTCACTGTCTAATGAAAACTTCTGGGAAAAATGGAAAGCAGTCTGGCAGAAACTAAGTACGGACCAACTTCTCACACTAAATACCAAGAGAAGCTCCAAGTGGATCTATAAAGGGTGAAATCATGAATAAATTAGAGGAGCAAGGAAGAAATTACCTTTCCAGTCTAATAGGAGATAAATTCATGTACAAAGAATCGCATAAGATGAACAATTTTGATTTTGTGAAATTAAGTTTTTGTATGTAAAAAACCAAAACACCTAAAATTAGAAGGGAAGTTTTTGTTATTTTTTAGTCAATTAGTCATGTCCAACTTTTTATGACCCCATTTGGGGATTTCTTGGCAAAGATAATAGAGTGGTTCACCATTTCTTTCTCCAGCTCATTTTACAGATGAAGAACTAAGGGAAACAGGATTAAGTGACATGCTTAGGGTCATATAGCTAGTAAGTGTCTGAGGCTGGATTTGAACTCAGGCTCTTCTCATACCAAGGCCAGCACTCTATTCACCATGCCACCTAGCTGCCTAGAAGACAAGTAGGTACTTTGAAAAAAAAAAATTTTTGCAGTGAGTTTCTCTGCTAAGATATGTGATGTCCAAGATATATAAGAAACTGATGTACATTTTAAGAATAAGTGCAAATTTCCAATTTTGACAAATGGTCAAAAATATGACCAGGTAGTTTTCTAAGGAAGAAATCTAGCCATAGAGGGAAAATGCTCCAAAAAATCAGGATTAATTAGAAAATTGCAAATTAAAGCAATTCTAATGTTCTACCCCATGCCCATCTGATTGGCAAAGTTGACAAAAAAGGAAAAAATAACAAATGGAGCAAGCAGCTGCAGGAAAACAGGCACATGGATATACTCTTGGCAGATTTGTGAATTGGTCCAGTCATTCTGGAAAAGCAATTTGGAACTACGACCAAAAAGTCTCTAAACTGTGAATATCCTTTGATCCAGTAATATTTGGCCTATAGCCCAAAGAGACTTAAAAAAAAAGAGGAAAAGGACCCACATGTACAAAAATATTTATGGCAGCTCCTTTCGTGGTAGCCAAGAACTGGAAATGGAGGAGGTGCTTGTCAATTGGGGAATGGATGAGCGAGTTCCAGCACATGAACGCAGTATGGTATGTGAACAGACAGAATACCGCCATGCTGTAAGCAATGATGAGGCGGATGGAGCGGGTGGTTTCATTGAAACCTGGGAAGACCTGTGTGAACCAGTGCAGAATGAAGTGAGGAAAACTGGGGAGAATGAATACAATGACAGCATTGTAAAGATGAAAGACTTTGAAAGACTTTAGAACTCTGATCAACAACATGGCCAACTGCTATTTAAGAGGAATCATGATGAAGCATGCTACCCCAGCTCTTGGTTCAGACGTGATGGACTAAGAGGAAAGACTAAGACATATTCTGGTGGGGGAGGGCAAGACACATGATCAATGAATTTGTTTTGCCTAACTACGAAGGTTTGTAATGGGGTTATATTCTTCTTTCTTTTTTTTTTTTTTAACAGTGGTGGAGAGACGAGAGGGAAAGAAAATAGATTTTTTGTTCATTGAAAAAAAATTTTTTTCAAAAGAAAAAAAATCAGAGGGGTATGCCTGGTAGCCTCTAAGGTCCCTTCTAGCTATAAATCTATGTTCCTAGGAAAGCGAGTCTGGTATCAAGATTCATGTTTTTCAATTTTCCAAATGTTGTGGTCCAACTTCTTTGGTCATATCTGTTTTGGGTAGAAAAAATATATATTGAAAAACTAATGTTTTTCATTGTGATCTCTTTCTTCCTTGTGTCTACTTGAAGTATGTTTTTTTTTCTTTTTCATCAGTTCTGAAATTTGAATCAATATATACTGACTTAAGTTCATTCTGCTTCCATAATCTCACCCAACCGTTCCTTCACCCTCTATTCCCATTGCCTCCAATCTAGTAATAAACCCCCAAAAGATCTTTCCACCTCCGCTCTCTCTGAATTCCAATCCGTCCATTATACCAGGGCTTCTTAAACTTTTTCTACTCACAACCCTTTCAGTGACCCCCAGTTTAAGAAGTGCTGCCCATTGTGAAAATGTTTCATTTACACAGATCAAACATGTTACTCCTCTGCCCAAAAATCCTCAGTGTCACCTTATTTCTTACAGTCAGGTTCAAACTTCTTTGGCATTCAAGACTCTCCACAATTTGGTGACTCCTTACCTTTCCAGACTTATACCACCTGCAACTATGTAGTCACTTCTTCATCCAAGTATTGACTGCCTCCATGCCCTCATAAGTGATATTCACTTCTGAAATATCTTCCTCAGAGACTCAATGAATTCTTTCTTGATTCCATTAACTAGTGTGACTTTTTATTCCTTGAATTTGAGAAGTACTTTGCTTAGTACCACTCTAATATGGCATATCACGTAATATGGAGTATTTTGTTTAAGTTTTCTGCATAGGTATGTATCATCCCCCATTAAAAGATAAGCTCCTTGAGGGCAGAGAACATAGCTCACTTAACTTTTAAGTCCTACCATGCTTAGCCTACTACTCTGTGGAGTGTATGGGGTGCTCAGGAGGACTAACATCTCTGGTTAAACTAACATCTGAGGCCTTGCTGAGCCCTTTTCAGGACTGCTCATCAATCTTTGCTCTCCACCTTTCACCCAGCTCTCCCCTGTGGCTCCAAGAACTGCAGCATGCACAGCAGATATACCAAGTAAATTATCTCAGCAGACAGGTTAAACCAGGTTGAACCTACAGGCCTCAAACCCGTCAGTGACTTGGGGAGATGTCTACCCCAAGCATGTGAAGACTTCTCGTGGTGGAATGGGTAGGTGAGAACTTGAGGACAAAGAGAGTGTCAGACAATCAATAAATATTTATTAAACATCTACTATGTGCCGGGCATTCTGCTAAGTGCTGGGAATTAAAAAGAAAAAAGGTAAAAAGGAGCTCACAGTCTTACAGAGGAGACAACAAGCAAACAGATACGTACAAACAACCTATGTATAGGATAAATAGGAAATGATTAACAAAGAAAAGGCACTAGAATTAAAAGAGGTTGGGATAGACTTCCTATAAAAGATGGGGTTTAGCTGGGACTTAATAGAAGCCAGAGATGTCATTAGTCGGAGCAGAGGAGGGAGAGCGTTCCAGGCATGGAGGACAGCTAGAGAAAATGCCTTAAACAGAGAGGAATATTTTGTTTGTGTAACAGCCAGGAGGGCAGAGTCACTGGATCAAAGAGTACCTGTCATGGCAGGTGTAAGAAGACTGGAAAGGTAAGAGGGGGCTAGGTTATGAACGGCTTTGAATGCTGCACAGGGAATTGTGTATTTTACTCAGGAGGCAATAAGGAGCTACTGGAGTTTATTAAGGAGGAGGGTGACATGGCTGAACCTGCGCTTTAAGAAAATCAACTTTGTAACAGCCACTTTCTGCTGTACTTTAAAATAATCTAAATGATCCATTTTGCACTTCAACACTGCTTTCACCTTATGATATGGTTTAAGCTCTGATACTATTGAATCTAGGTCCTTCACATCTTTTCCCCCTGGTTTCCTTGAAACTCCTGACCCTCTGCTCTAAGACATCTCCAAAACAGAAGAAAAGAAAAAAAATAGCAAATAGTATGCTTCGATCTGCATTCAAAATCCATAGTTCTTTCTCTGGATGTGAATAGCATTTTCCATCATGAGACTTTTGGAGATGTCTTAGATTCTTGCATTGCTAAGAAGAGCTAAGTCTATCGAAGTTAGTCATTGCACAAAGTGACTATATAAATAAAATTTATGTAGCCAAGAACAGAGGGAATGCAGTTTGCATTTTCCTCTTAGGGAAAAAACTCTCAGAGACAATCTCCCAGATAGGATGTAATTGGGTTGGAATATTGTTGTGGTGTAGGAAATAATGAGCTGGTAGATTCAGAAAAATATGGAAAGACTTGGACTTATAAAGGAAGATGCTAACCACCTATAGAGAAACAGAAGACAAGTGGAAATAATAAATAAGCATAATGCAGTCTCACATATATGCATTTCAGTATATGTGTATATTTATGGATATCAATGTATATTATATGTACGTATACATGTGTATACATGTGTATGTGTGTATGTGTATACATATATCTGCACTTAATCGTAGCCTTCTTGGGGGGGAGGGAGGGAAGGGAAAAAATCAAGTAAAAAGTGCATAGTGGAGAACAAAACATACAAGGAAGCAAAGAAAAAATGGACAATTTAGAAAACAATGTATAGTATTTATTATATAGGTTTTCTTGAAATGGAAATTTATTGTTTTATACTGAATCCTCTCTTATGTTCTACTATGTACATGGCAATGTTTTCTTTTTCTTTTCTTATTTTGTATTTAAGTTTAAAATAAATTCAAATACAATGGAAATAAATAAATAGCACTTTTGTTGACATTGCTTCCTAAATCTTTTCTCCAGTTTTTTTTTTAGCTTCCCATTTCTTGTTTTTAGTTTTTTCTCCATTCTCAACTTGTTTTTCCACTTTGAGTGCCTTACCTGATACTTTGTCTTCTATTGTATTAACCTTTAACAAAAGGGTTTCATACCATGACATGAGCTGGTACCTGGTTGTCACCAATCAGGTAACTCTTCACTCTTTCCATCAGCAATTCCACGTGGATTTGACTTCATTCCCTTCACAGGATACCACCTGGTAGTCCCACATAACCCCACTCGCTTTTCAGCTTCAATTTGTATGTTGCCTTTGCCCATTGGATTGTAAGCTCCTTGAGGGCAGGAGTTTACAATCCAAAGGAGTCTTTCTCTTGCAGTGCCCACACATAGTTAGTGGTTTTACTGCTCTGAATATATCCTTAGGTTATTTCATTATACTGTAAATTACTGTCTCTACATTGATAGTATTCTGTTCAAATCCTTCCTTATCAAAAGAATGAAGATGAAGAAATGGGGCCAACCACTTCCCTCCTCAATCTGCAGTAGCATGAACCTATCAGTGGGCCATGTGGGTTTTAGTTCAATGCTGAAAATCTGGCTATTTTGCAATGATGTGTTAAGTACCAAGAGATCCCTTAGTCTGCCCACACATATCTCCTCCTTAATGGAGTTACAACAAATCAGTGTCAGTTTTAAAAGCAGTCTTTTCTACAGACATGTGACATTTAGCTCTCCTTCCTTTCCCTCCCTTCTTTCTTTTCTTCCTCCCTTTCTCCTCCCAACCTGTCTTTCTTCTCTTCTCTCTCAGACTACCCATAATGACAGTTAGGGTGACTGAATATCTGTGCTGCCTAGGTGAATTTGAGCCTGGCCATTGACCTTTTCTGTTTTTTCTATTTTTTGTTCCTTTCTCTGACCACAGATGACCAAACAACTGTAACACTAACTACCTTGGTCCCCCACTATTTAAAGATTAGATGTGTTACAACTCTTCCCTCCCCTAGGCTTCTCCAGTACCCTTAAGGGGGTTTGGGGTGTACAGGTACTCTACCAATGGCTCCAGCTTCCACTGATGGTGTTTCTTCAATTGCAGGTACCACACCGTAGCTCCATTTAACCACTAACAGTTGGATTAAATTTTACAAAGAAATATTGACTTCAGAGGGATAGTCACAAATACATAAACTTACATCCCAACACTTGGGGCTTAATCTTCCCTCTATACCACCTCATTCTCTGGGAAGGGGAAAGAGATTAGGTTAATTGCTTAACCTAGTTCCCATAGAGCACAGTCCCAAGTTCCAAGCCCTCCTTAGGTTCAGGTCACAGGCATTCTGGCTTCTCATGGCTTCTCTGCTGGGTTGGCTGGTTGCAACATCTGCCTTAGAATCCTATCTTTCTAATGTGATCAGCTTGAGCTCCCATTCTGCTCCATTCTCCCTGTCAATCACAGGTTATAGTTAGTATCTCCCTAATATGATCAATACCTTCCAGTGATTAGTGCTCTAGTTTCATTTAACCAATTAGAATAAATTAGCTTTTACAAAAGTATATATGATTTGAGAAGTATATAGCAAGGACAGAAGTTACAAACCACTTCTTCCCAACACTGGGAGACTCACTCCTATATCACCTCTATCCCTGGGGACAATGGACTCAAACTTAAAGCAGTTGCTACAAGGTATCTATCCTGTCCAGTTTGGTCCCCACCTTGGGATAGCCAATGGAAAAGTCACTCTTGCCCCTTCTTCACTGCCTTTTGATCCACTTATATGATGGGTTGTTCAGGACTTCATTCCTTACCAGGCTTAACTGTCTATGACATTCTGTACGGACTCCAATTCCTAGGCTTCTGGCAGCTCATTCTCTTGATCTTCTCCTGATCTTTCAAAGCTCACAAGGTAACAGTCTAGTCTGATACCCCCTTACCTAAGAACAGGAAACATCAAACATGATAGGCAGATCACATGCAGGTTTGGGTGGGCAGATTAAAGCCCAATGCCCTTCTCTCCTCATCTAGAGGTTTACAACTTTTCCTTCTCATTTGAACCAGCAGAGCAGGAAAGAGGCCTGAATCATCCAATCAGTGCCTCTTTAAGAATTGTCAGTTCTGGCTCAGCAGCCCAGGTGAAAAGTCTCCCCTTCTTCACATGGTGAGCAGGCCTGAAACAACACCTGAGAATGAGGACCGAGCTTATTGGACAGTCCCCCTCTTCCATGACATATGAGATACTTTCAGTCTTTTGACTGTATGAATAACATATAGATCATAAGGAACATTTTTGTACAGCTAGGTCTTTTATCTACCAAATGAATTTATATATACACACATATATACATACATATATACACACATATGTGTGTATATGTAAAAGTGATTTGCAAACCTTAAAGTACTATATAAATATCATTATTATTGTTATTATTAACTATTATTTTCTCCATTCACTAACAGCCTTAGGGTATAACCTTAGCAATAGGATCATGAGTCAAAGTGAAGAAGTATAGAGGTTTGGGGTACTGAACCCCAAGATCGTGACGCGGGTCTGCCTGGATGAATTCAACCCAAATCTTCTTCCAGCCAGAGAAATATTTTATTAAAGATAAATCACATATAGGCCAGGTGACGCCCGTGAGGACAGGTGGGTATGAGAGTCTCAGCCTTTGGGCATGAGAAATTCCCAGCATCTGAATGGGGGCTAAGGTGAATCTTAAGTACAGAAAGACTGTGGGAGGGATCTAGGAGTGGCCAAGTAGTTTGGGGTGAGGGAGGAAGGGGCTAGGGAGATCTGGATGGGAGTGGCTAGTAAGCTGGGGTGAACAGAACTCCCCGGTCCTGGACCTCCTGGCGTCTAGCTAGGATTAAGGGTGAGAAATGGCCAGGGGTCACAGGAAGGCAAAACAATGGAAGGGAGATTGGATGTAGCCACAATTAGAGGCCAGTTGAAGGCGGGAGGTGATTGGAAAAAAGGTCCAGGTGAGAATTTCCATTTGGAAGGTCTGAGAGATTTGAATAAACAATGAAAATAGATAATGAAGGGAACTGGAAAGGTAGAAGTTTGCTTTCAAAGGGAGATAAAGAGAGCTTTCAAAGGGAAATAAAGGCAGTTTCTAAAACTTTAAGGTTTTTCTGGGAATTGTAGACAAACTGGAGCCAGGTTCTTTTTAGGGCCAGGAAAGAAAGCGTATCTGAATAAGATCAAAAAGGCCAGGCTGAGGCTTTGGAAGGAAGGTAAGGGGAATCTAAAAATCTAAGGGTTTTCAAACTGAATTGTGGGCACATAACCCTGTCAAAAGGATACAAAAAGCCTTATAGTACTTTTTGCACAAGCTTTTTACTTTACTTAAAAAAAGTGTTTTAACAAAAAATAGCCTCAATCCATAGCTCCAGCAGCAGTGGAACAGGTTATCTGATTTTCAGTCTTGTCAACTCTGAATTTTATGGTTAAGTATCTCTGTCAATTTAATGGGTGTGAATATCTAGGAATTGTTTTAATTCCCATTTCATTAATTTAAACACTTTTAAGTGGTTTTTAATAATTTGTTCCTATATTGACCACTTATCTATTGGAAAGTGGATCTTACTCTTACAAATCTGTGTCAACTTCTTATAGATTGAGGATATTACATATCTGCTCTCTAGCCATATCCTCTACAGACTCACCAACTGCCTTGCACATAGTACCTTATCCTTTCCTGAATCCTTCCAACCCCTACCTCCAAGGAATCACTCCACCATTGCTGCTAGATGAGGTGTGTCCTCCTTTGCTACAGTCTCTCATCATCCATTGAACTTTCAGGACTAGAATGTTAGAGCTTGGCCACCAGTGTTAGCTCCTATTTTGTTCTCCCCGCCCCTTCCAACTACTTCTTAATGTAAGAATGTAAGCCCCTAGAGGGCAGGTGCTGTTTTGTTTTCTTATTTGCATCTCTGCCACTTAGAACAGTGTTTGGAACAAAATAAATTCTAAATCAATGTTTTTTCATTTCTTCATAATGTAGTTGTTTCCCCCTAATCTGTTTCCTTTTTTATTTTGAACACATTGCTTTTTGTTGCCCAAAAATTATTGTTTTTCCATAATCAAATGTCTCTCTTGTCTCCTATAATTTATTCCATTTGCTGAGTGGCTATGAAATTTCCACCTTTCCACAATAATAATGCACATAAGATTGCATTATCATACCACAAGTATTCATTTTGACAGAAGGGAATATGATATTCTTTGTTTCAGTAGTATTAATCCTATCTCAACCTTAACACACACAAATTCAAAACCCTAAGACTATTAACACTATAAATTTTACATAAAGTAAAATTCCCTGACTTCCTCTCTATTTGAGTTCAAAGTATCTCATGGAGTCTCTCCCAACTCTACCCTCTCTGCTCTGCTTTCCTTTATTAATGATGACCGAAATCTACTTATTTCTCCTGATTTTCCTCCCTCCCTTCCTTTTCTTCCTTTAAAATCCTTTATGTTTTATGTTTTATGTTTCATTGTTTGTTACCCATCCAGGAAGATTAGGAGATTGTGACTAATCAGTTATAAAGGACCCACTCTTTTAGTACTTATCTTAATAAGGAAGGTCAGGCTCAGTGTTCTCCTGGTTTTACATGTTAAGATTGCCCTAAGGTTTGGTCTAACCTCCACAAATTTTTCAAACTCATTTAAATTTTTCAATGACTATAGAAAACAATAGTGAACTGGAAAATTGATTTGTAGTTAACATTTTTAGGAAAACTGCTGGCCACTGATTTTGGGCAGCTAAGTGGCACAGTGGATAGAGTGTCAGGACTGAAGTCGGGAAGACTTATTTCCCTGGGTTCAAATCTGGCCTCAAACTCTTACTAGCTGTGTGACCCTGGGCAAGTCACCTAACCCTGTTTACCTCAGTTTCCTCACCTGTAAAAAGAGCTAGAGAAGGAAATGGCAAACCACTCCAATATCTTTGCCAAGAAAACCCCAATTGGAGTTATGAAGAGTTGGACACAACTGAAAAAAGACTAAACACAACTGGCCACTGATTGTGTGACCCTGGACAAGCCCTTAAATTCTCCAGGCCTCTGCTTCTTCATCTGTAAAATGAGAATCGTGCTAGTTGACTTCCAATGTCCCTTCCAGCTTTAAATCTATGATCCTATGAGATTCTATTTCCTTCTGCCATTTCTTACACACATCCCCATACACATACACACATCAACTTTTAAGTGTGCCATTAGAAGGTATACTTTTTACTATGCAATGTTTTTCTTCTTTGTTTCAGTCATGTCTGACTCTTCAATTTTTCTTCTTCACTGCTTATAATTTCATCTCCTTGTCTTTTTAACCTCGAATGCTGACAGTGATATGTCTGGTTAAGTTGAATTTGGGCTTACCTCTGTTATAGTCCTGTGGATTCTGTCTTTTCTTTAAATTGTTTTTATTTTTATACTTAGGCAACTTTTCTGATATGATTTTCAAGAGTACGGTGGTCAAATGATTTTTATTTCTAGTTCACAAAAAGCCTAATAATCTTTTTTTTGAAGATTTTATGTTTTACAGCAAACCATATTGTACAATTCCGAAATCCAGGGGGCCTGGGGCCCAGCCCAGCCCACTCCCCTTACTCCCATTTTATCACTTTCCCTTTGTGTGCCCTCATCCTTCAAATCCTCTCTAATTCCATCGCCAAACTATCTCTCCCTCCCCCAAACCCCCTCCCTGTGAGCCTTTGATACACCTCTTCCCTCCCTTCCCCACTCCCCCACCCCCCTCATCCCATTACCTGAGATATGTGGTTCACTCTCCCCTCTTCCCTCCCTCCTATCTCCCAAGTGTTTTAGTCCATGTGAAAGCCTAATCTTAAATTCTCTCCTTGTCTATACTTTGTAATAATCATTTTTTGTCTGTTTAGATTTAAAATGTTTTTCAGGTACATAATTTTCTATGCATGTTTTTCTCATCCCTTCATTTCTGCTATTCTGTCCTCAAGTGAAATAGTTTTTCATTGACCTTGTTCTGTTTCTTTTTCCACAGATATGTCTAAACTATTGAATTCCAATATCATCTTGACCAAGATTTCTTAGTCGTATTTAGTTCTTTATGGAACAGAAGCCTGGCCAATAGAGCCCCATCCTCAGAGTATGCACCTGTACTCTGCTTGTTACCCACATATGTGAAACAGATGAGGGATCCTGCTTCCACAAAATCATTATGACATGTAATGGAAGGGAGCCCTGCTCCCTGATTCAAAGCTCATGTAGGCATTCTGTGTCTGGTCCTTTACCATGTGAAGATGAAAAACTTTTTGATAGGCTACTGACCCAGAACTAAGAATATATTCAAAATACTCTAGCTGGACAAGGCTTTTTCTTCCCTTTTCTTACCTTGTTGTTGTTGTTCAGTTGTTTCAGTTGTATCCAACTCTTTATGACATCATTTAGGGTTTTCTTGACAAAGATACTGGAGTGGTTTGCCATTTTTTTCTCCAACTCATTTTACAGATGAGAAAACTGAGGCAAACAGGTTAAGTGACTTGTCCAGTGTCACACTGCTATTAAATATCTAAGGCCAGATTTGAACTCAGGTATTCCTGACTCAGGGTCCAACACTCTAATCACTGAGCCATCTAGCTTATCTGGCTATGTTCAAATGAGAAGGCAAAGAATGCTATAAACCCTAAGTGGGGAGAGAGGCCTCAGGCTTTTATCTGCATACCTGGGCCTCTACCAGCTGAGATGCAGGCTCATTCAGCAGCTATGCTACATTTGGATGTAACCTTGGTAAGGCAATGCTTTTAGAAACCACTTTAATATTGTCTTTTTCCTCAGTGACAGGTGGTATAGGGGAGAGTGTACTCCCAGATATTGGGGTGTATGTGTGTATAATGTTCATACTTCTGAGTTCTTCTCAGAAAATGTCTGTAAAAACTAATTGATATTAATTGGGGTACTAATATTAGGGCAATGATCTCTGGCAATTGATATTTGGGAGAATATTCCCGAGTAGTAAAGAATATTCTGATATACCCAAAAGGTTCCCCTGGAACCCTGAGAGAGAGCCTAACTTTAGGTGTGATATGATTTGTCAATGTGGGTAGGAGTTGGGCTCAGGGAGTATCATATGAAGAAAAACATGCTATGTTCCCTGCTATAAAATTTTAAATTGTGAAATTCTGGCATCTTCATATCATAGTTGCTCTGGCTAAATAACTATTAAGACAATGAAACTGTATTTGACTGCTAGAGTTCAGTCCTTCCTCAGCCAGGTTACAAGATATCATACAGACCAAACCTAAGGAAGGTGTCTGCCTGGGAAGAAGCAAGAGCGCTGATCTAGGAGTCAGGAGACCAGAATCTAGTCCCAACCATATGACCACAAGCAGTCCACTTAGCATCTCTAGAACTCAGTTTCCCTAACTGCAAATTGAGGGGGCTGGAATAGATCAACTTAAAGGTCCCATGCAGCTTTAGGATTCTATGATTCTAAAACAGCTTCTCTATGGAGAGAAATAATGTGGGCACAGAACAATTGAGAACCATCATATTCCATGCATGAGAACATAGTTTCTCACACCAAACGGCCATAACCTCCAGGAGAATCAGGACCTTGGAGCTTGTAGAGAACTGGGTGCAGCCCATCACAGTAGCCCAGTCAGCTTACTGTAGTTGGAATTAACAACAATGTTCATTCACCCTCCTTTTCTCCTTCACTATCATCTATTCTTTATATCATTCTTCATTCTCACCTTGCTTCCTGCTTGCCCCTCCTTTTCTCCTTCATATCACAGAAATTTGTCACACTTTCTCCAGTACTGAGGTGAGGTAGAGTCAGGACCTGGACCGAGAATAACACTGTCCGAGAATCATAATGTTTCAGCATAATTTTTTTTGAAGACTAAATGTAAGGCCCCCAAATAGGGGTGGGGAGATAGTAGTATTTATTTACATGATCAAAACCTCAGTCTTTTTCTTTCTAAAGTAGTATTAATTCCATATGTCACAGAGAGGTACCCCTGGTCCACAAAAAGCTCTTTTTCTGGTTTCAGGTAGACCAGGTTCAGTCCTAGAGTAGCCCTACCCCAGAGAAAAGGAATAAAACTTTTCCTAAGGGTGCTGTGGTGGTAGCAGTAAGAGCTTGGGGTCCATTGCAGGTTGCCACCAACATGGAGGCATTGTACTGGGTGCCCTTCGTGGTACTCGAGTGTCCCAGCCTGAAGCTGAAGAAGCTGCCATAGGCCCACACGCCGTCAGCTATGATGGTGTACGCCCTGGTGGGGGTGTCTTATTTCCTCATCACTGGAGGAACAATTTATGATGTCATTGTGGAACCTCCTAGTGTTGGATTTATGACAGATGAACATGGACATCAAAGACCAGTTGCTTTCTTGGCATATAGAGTAAATGGACAATATATTATGGAAGGACTTGCATCCAGTTTCCTGTTTACAATGGGAGGTTTAGGTTTCATAATCCTAGACCGACCCAATGCACCAAATATTCCCAAGCTCAGTAGGTTTCTTCTTCTATTCATTGGTTTCGTCAACGTCCTCTTGAGTTTCTTCATGGCTACGAAGCTGCCGGGCTATCTACTGGGCTAGAGTTCCTTTTGTGAAGACACAACAGTAACTGGATTCGCTCCTTTTAATGGCGTTTCAAAGGACGTTCTGCCCTCCAGGACAAAACTTGGAACAGGGACTTACTGTGTCTCAGAATGACATAAGGAAAGGCCTGGTGTAAAAATGCAAAAGATTTTAGTCCAATTTTTGGAAAAAACCTTCTTGGTCCCATTGATGTGATCATTTTATAATAATAGTAATAACATCTTGTTTTTCTATATTGACCTACTATTCATGTCAGGTAATCACATCTGTCCTCTTTGATTTTTCCCCCCATTTTTGAGAGAAATTATTTACCTTTATATAATGAAAGTATTGAATAAAGTATTTCCTTATTTCCTACAAGCCCATTTGTAAATTTCACCTTTTCAGGAAAAGGCACTTCTGGTGAAGATGTGCACAAATGCATTCTAGGAGCTGGAGCCTCCAGGCTGATGACTCTGTCCAGGGGACCAGCTTTGCCTTGACTCTTTGTTATTTTAAGTGTAGCTCTCAAAGTCTGTGATTTTGTGTGAGACTGTGTTCCCTAAACAATAAGATGTATGAAAGGAGCCTAAACAAACCATTTTTCTACTGAAAAAAAATTTTCCTAATCCTCTCTGATTCATTATGCTCCCACTCCCAGAGTCCCAGATAAACTATTTTAATAAAGCTTAGATACGGCTCCCACAAGGAATTAAGAGGGTACCCTCTAGTAAAGGTAGCTAGGTGATACAGTAGATAGAGTGCTGGCCCTGGAGTCAGGAGGACCTGAGTTCAAATGTGGCCTCAGATACTTACTAGCTATATGACCCTGAGCAAGTCACTTAACCCTGTTTCAGTTCCTCATCTATAAAATGAGCTGGAGAAGGAAATGGCAAACTATTCTAGTATCTTTGCTAAGAAAACTCCAAATGAGATCATAAAGAGTCAGACATGACTAAAATGACTGAGCAATAACAAAAATCTTACCCCCTCATTTTACAGATGTGAAAACTGAAGCCCAAAAAGGTTAATTCACTTGCCCAAAGTTAAACAGGTAGTGAAAGAAACAGAATCTGAACCCAGGTACCCACACTCCAAATCTGGTGCTCTTTACTATCTTTAAGTTACATTTCTAAAACATTTATTGGTTTAAAAAAATACTTTCCTCACAATAATCCTATGAGGTAGGAGTGGAGCTATTATTGTTATTGTCATTCTCAGGAGCTGTAATCTTCTTGATATGAATAATACCTCCAATGATGAAAATATGGGCCTCTTTATCTAGTAATTAAAAATAATACCTGGCATTTCTATACTGTCTACTACATGCAAGGCACTCTGCTGTCTTATAAAAATTACCTCATTTGATCCTATAATTGTTCATGTTTTACAGTTCAGGAAGTAGAGGCAGACAGAGATTAAGGGACTTGCCCAAGGTCACATAGCTAGTAAGTGTCTGAGGCTAGATGTGAAAACAGGTCTACCTGACTCTAAGGCCTAGCACTCTACCCACAACACCACCTAATCACCATTTCCTCCCAGTGTGGTAGAGGTCTTCCTTCTTGCTTTCTCTTGACATTGTGACTATGCCAATGAGGCACCTGGCTATCCATCATTTATCTGTTAGTCTTGCCACCTGGCTGATCAGTCCATCTCCTTTTACCTTTATGTGTTTCTTTAACACCACCTCTTTGCATTTCCCTGTATATGTTATAACCTGCTCATGACCACCATAAGCTTCTCCATTGCCTTTTGGGTGACTTTCAATCTTATTTTTTTGCAGACAAGTGTCCCATGATGCTGGTAGAATGTATGCATGTGTATGTGTATTCATGTGTGTATTCGTATGTTTAAGGTGGCCACTTGTTTCTAGAAGAAACTTGCAATAATTAAAAAAGCTGCATTCTTTCCCAAAGGCAATGTACACTGCTCTCCTCATCCCATTCAGGTCTGGGTCCATCTCATTGTCCCATTTGTAAAGCCTGTTCAACACACATATGCAGAAAGGCTGTCCACCCAACTGTATTTCATAGCTTAGGCAGCAGGCATTTGTAATGTATTTTTTTTCTATACGGATAATTAACTCCAGCTTACCTATAAAAAAAAATTCCCTTTTCACAGATGAAAAGGTTGATTTCCCCAACGTCACGCCACTAAAAAGTTGTAGAATCAAAACCTGAACCCAGATTCTTTGTGACAAAGTTCCTTGACAGTGCTCCTCCCATATGATAGTCCTTTATCTCCCAGCCTTTGCGCCAGCTGAAATGCTTATTTCCATCTCTTGGAATCTAATTTCCCTCAAGTTACAGTTCAATCAATATCTCCTGCAAGAAGCCTTTCTCGATCTCCCCATTCCCAGCTCTTAGTGGTCTTGCTACCAAACTTGCCTTTTTTATTTTGTGCATAATCTGTAGATAATTCATATAATTTGAATAAAACACTAATGTACACATTACCTCCCCTGATAGACTATAAGCTCCTTGAGGGGGAGGGACTGTTTCTCTTTTTGTCTTTCTATCCTCTGGGCTTAGCACAGTGCCTGGCACACAATAAATGTTTGATAAATACTTATTGACTAATTGTCTGGGTAGCTAGGTGGTGTAATGGATAGAGTACTGGGCTTGGAATCAGGAAGACTCATCTTTCTGAGTTAAAATCTGGCCTTCATCACTTATTAGCTGGGTGATCCTGGGCAAGTCACTAAACCTTATTACCTCAGTTTCCTTATTTGTAAAATGGCATACTACTCCAGTATCTTTACCAAGAAAACCCCATATGAGGTCACAAAGAGTCAGACATGATTGAAAAATGACTGAACAACAATGATTAGCATGAATTCATACCTAATCTTAATGTTTCTATACAGAAATGTGCTGGTAAATGTTTTATAACCAAACATTCTCACAACACACTTTTAAGTTTAATCTGCACTACTAACATTTTCTCTATCACTTCTGAAATCTAGACAATCAACAAGACAATAAATCAAATCCCAATTTGTAGTACTGAACAATTTCTGACGTGTAAATGCCCACACTGGCACAGGTGGGTGGCAAAGTGGATAGAGTTCTGGGCCTGGAGTCAGGAAGACTCATTTTCCTGAGTTTAAATCTGGCTTCAGATATTTGCTATCTGTGTGACCTTGGGCAAGTCACTTAACTGTGTTTGCCTCAGTTTCCTCATCTGTAAAATGAGTTAGAAAAGGAAATGGCAAGCCACTCCAGTATCTTTGGTAAGAAAACCCCAAATGGGGTCATGAAGAGTCAGACATGATTGAAAAAAATAACTGAACAACAACAAATGCTCACATTATAATTTTCACAGTTGGCTCTCAGGAGCAGGTCTGACCTGGCTCCAGCTAACCCTTGCTTGTATATGTATAAGATGGGTTAATGTAATATAGCTGGAAAAATATTGTCATGACAGAAGTCAGGGGACTTTATTCTGAATGTTAGCAAATCATTTAATTTCTCTGGATCTCAGTGGGCTAGTTCATTAAATAAAAAGGTGGGTCTAGAAGAGGAGGGAAGAGAACAAGCACTTACTGATCAATCAATCAATATTGATTAAGTACTTACTATGGGCCAGGCAATATGCTAGATGCTTAATAAAGATTATCTCATTTGATCAGGGTTTCTCAACTTTTTTTGTATCATGGACCCCTCTGGCAGGCAGGTGAAACCTATACACCTCTTCTCGGAATAATGCTCTTAAATGTATAAAGCAAAATATGTAAGATTCTAAAAGAAAACCAATTATGTAGAAATATAGTTACCAGACTATATAGTTTTATACATATAGTTATAAAAATACAGTTATCAGTATAGTTATCAAAAGGGCAGCTGGGAGGTACAGTAGATAGAGCACGGGTCCTGGAGTCGGGAAGATCTGAGTTCAAATCCAACCTCAGACACTAGCTGTGTGACCCTGGGCAAGTCACTTACTCTGTTTGCCTCAGTTTTGTCATCTGCAAAATGAGCTGGAAAAGGAAATGGCAAACTACTCTGGTATCTCTGTCAAGAAAACCCCAAATGGAGTCACAAAGAGTTAGACATGACTGAATAACAACATAGTTATCAATATATATTCACATATATACATATTTATTTTTTTAAAACAAGTTGACAGACCGAAGGTTAGGAATCCCTGGATTCTAGTGGATCTTTAATGTCCCTTCCAGGCTCTACATCTCATTATTTCATATCCAGATTGAACTAGTTTGGAAAAGGACAGTAGTTCAACAGTTAACGCCTTAAAAATCATTAGCACAATTTATCTTTTGCCTTGTTCCTTCTGGCTACGAAAGATCCACCACCAATTTAAACTTACTGTGCAGAAGAGCACTTTAATAATATCAGTTTTCTCCTTCAAGGCTTTTGGCTAGTTTCCCCCTTCATAGATCATAATGCTGGTGTGGGGCCAAGAGATGCTGTGGTTGACTCACAGGTCACTGCAGTTTATGAGAAGTAGGAATAATAGAGAGGAAGGGAGCTCTGACATCATTGGTGAGTGAAGGGAAAAAAAAACCCACCCTGGTGTGTGCTGAGCAGGCTAATTACCCAGCTCTGGATAATGTGGAAAGAGACAGGGCATTGTTCTCCTCTCTAACTGAAGCAGAAAGCACAGTCATGGGAAATGCCATTAACAATGGCCAGGGTCTTCTGATACCCCAAATTCCACAACTGGGTTTTATGATAGGAGTTGCAGTGGGGCTGTAAGCAAGGAGAAAGCTGAAACCTGTTTCAGCCAATGCTTCCAAAATATAACCCTTGGAAAGCAGGGAGGCCTATTATGGCCAATCAAAGGATGCAGCTGTGAAAACCCCACACCTTTCCTAAATTGGCTCTACCGCATAAGGCCCAGCAGAGGCTCAAATTGCTTCTTTGTCCATTAACTTAATTCCATTAAGAAAGGAAAAATATCAAGATCAGCTCAGTTTTTTAAGCTCCTTGCCTGGGGAAACCCCAACACAGCCCCAGTTACGATTAGGCCTTGGTCTGTGAAAGACTTTCATGGTTAAAAACAAACCAGAGCTACCTTTGACCCATAAGGGATTACTCTTTTATTAGTATAGCCCAGGGATTAGTAGAAATGTTTGGCTAATGAATGTCACTACTATATTTGAGCACATGCCTAAATAAGCTACTTGTCGATTGAAACCTATCTATTTATAAGCACTTGTGTATGCTGTGAAAAATCCATCTGTGTTATCGTGCTGTGCCTTCCACCATTCCAGCAAAGGGTGTTATGCCCTATTTGTTTGAGGCCCCACTCAGTGAGGGAAACAAGAGGAAGTATGGATTTTATTCCTCACATTTGGCCAATAAACCAAGAGTTAAGTCCCTAAGCAGTGGTTGGAAGTTGTTTGGACATTAAAAACTCTAAAATGAGATGGGAAAAAAATTGTTTTTTTCACAATTCTAACTGTAGGCATTGACCCAGTAGTATTTATTTGGATAATTTCCCACAAATGCCACAAATCAGTCATTTGCATTTATACACTCAAATGTCTGAACTTCTTAAATTTAAAAAGCAGCATATTTATTGCATAAGCATCAAGTCAAGAGACCTAGGTTCGTATCTTAGTTCTGGCATTTACTAGCTCTGTGACGCAGGCAGGAAGCACTTAACCTTTCTCTGCCTCAGTTTCCTTATCTGTAAGACAAGAGTGGGGAATGGGGAGAGGGAAGTGCTTGTGGTGTAGGGGAAAGAGGGCTGGATTTGGAGTCAGAAACCTGACTCCAAGTCTATATGCTCTGCTGCTCATTCCCTGTGTGACTGTAAGCATGTCACAAGCCCTCTGGACCTTTATTTTCTCATTTATAAACGGAGGAAGTTGGAGTGAATGATCTCAAAGTTCCAGTTCTAGATCTATATAGTGGGCTACAGAAACATCAAGTTATTGTCATGAATTTTTGTTTTCATTTCTATCTTGAAATGCCATGATGGCATATTACACAGAAATCATTATGCTATAAAAGTCGAGGTTTGACACCCTTTATTCAGTCATGGCCTCCTAGCAACCAAGGCAGACCCTCTCTTCCATGGTCCTAAAACTTCCTTGTGCAAAGGCAAAGCCTTGAAGGACGCATCAAATTCCATAAGGGATGCAGTATGGAAGAGCTTGGCAAGGACCTCCAACTGCTACATCTCCTCATCTGGCCCTCCTGCCAGTACAGATTTCCTATTTGCTCACTGGTTTGGGTATAGACAAGGGACTCCTTATTCTTTCAAAGTCTCTGTGCAGCCAGAGTCCTACTTTTACCTGGAAGCCTTAGTGTGAAAGTTGACTAACTTGATAAAGCCGTAAGGACATTCAAAAGAGTAGCGAGGAATATGTAGATTTTAAAAGATCTAGGAAACATAGTAGACCACAAGCTAAATGTTCACCAAGGGACAGTGGAATCTCAATTGCCAAAGTAGAATCAGGGTTTGACTCAAATGACTTTTCATAGCTCTGTCCAACTGTCAGCAGGTCCATAAATATCTACATAATTTAAGTCTTTGTACAATATTCGTATTGTAAACATTCAATCCAATTCAATTTGAAATCAGGTCTTCCTGATTCCAGGTCTGGCACTTTATCCACTGGGCCACCTAGCTGCCTTTTCAACAAATACTTATTAAACATTTATTATATGCAAGGCAGGCATCTAGGTGACCCAGTGGATAAAGTGCTGAGCTTGAAGACAGAAAGACTCTTCTTCCTGAGTTCAAATGTGACCTCAGGTACTTAGTAGCTGTGGGACCCTAGGCAAGTCACTTAACCGGGTTTGCCTCAATTTCCTCATCTGTAAAATGAGCTGGAGAAGGAAATGGCAAAACACTCCAGTATCTTTGCCAAGAAAACCCCAAACAGGGTTAGGAAGATTCGGACACAACTGAAACGACTGAACAGCAAAAATGTATAAGGCACTCGGATAGGTACATGGGACATACAGACAAATATAAAATAATTCCTGACCTCAAAGAGATTATATTCTATTGGGGGATATAACATATGCACAGACAAGTAAACACAAAGTCTATACATGGTAATTTCAAGAGGGAGAAAGTACACATAACTGGGGACATCAGGATAGGCCTTTTATAGACAATGGCACCAAGGTGGGCTTTGAAGCAAGCTAGGGATTCTGAGGCAGAGGCAAGGAGGGGAGGGCATTCTAAATGGAGCCTGGGAAAAGGCATGTTCGATCGTAGCCATCTCTAGGGTGGGGGGTGAGAGGGAGAAAAAAGAGAAATTTACATGATATCTTTATTATATATTTTAAAGGAACAGCAATGTACATAATACATTTGCAGTTTCATGTGCAATCATCTTTTTTATCATACTATGCTATGAAAATACTTGTTTTATTCCATAAATTAAAAATAAATTTTAAAAATTAAAAAAAAAAAAGAAAAGCAAGCTGGAGAGAGAATGGCTAGCAGGCCAGTTGAACTGCAGTAGTGTAAGAAGGGGAGCAATACAAAATAAGACTAGAAAGGGAAGTGGGAGCCAAGGTTAGGTAAAGCCTTTGTGAAGGTCTTTAAATGCTAGGCTGAAATTTTGTAGTTTTTGTAGTTTTATCTTAAAGATTTTGTAGTGTATCCTAAAGGCAACAGGGAGCCACTAAAGATTTTTGAGTCAGGGGAAAAAAAACATGGTCAGATCTTTCTTTTAAGAATATTAATTGGGGGCAGCTAGGTGGCGCAGTGGATAGAGCACTGGCCCTGAAGTCAGGAGGACCTGAGTTCAAATCCTGCCTCAGACCAAACACTTGATACTAGCTGTGTGACCCTGGGCAAGTCACTTAACCCCAATTGCCTAAAAAAACAAAAAAAAAAACAAAAGAAAAAAGAATATTAATTGGGTAGCTGTATGAAAGATGGATCAGAAAAGGGAGAGGCTTGAGGCAGAGGGACCAGTTAGGAGGTTATTGTAATAATCCAGGGCAAGAGATGATCCCAAGGGTTTGAATTAGGGTGGTGGTTGAGTGAGCGGAGAGAAGAGGGAAGGGGACAGATCCAAGAAAGCTTGTGAGGAAAGACTCAACAAGTCTTGGCAACTGATAGGATAAGTGGGGTGAGGGACAGGCAAGAGTCATTCAGCAACAACTATAAAGTGATGGCGAAGAATCGGTCTCTTAATCCCTTAGTGCCTTGGTTTCCCAACTAAGAAATTGTTCATTTCTTCAGAGCTGTTTTTCAAACAAAACATTAGCAGTGGAAAACTAGGATAAAGCTTACAGGCACGCGGTGCTTGGAAATACCAAATATTTAACCATGTCATTATTAGGCACCAAAGACCCAACACTAAATGAGATACAGCTGTTTGAACAGACATTGTTAGCTGCACTGCACACAGCTGGTGTGAAAGGGCTCTCTGAGACAGGAAGGCCTCTGTGGAAGGTATTTGTTTTCAAAAGAAAGTATATGTATTTTACAGTGGGGGTAGGGAAACCCCCTTTTCCTATTATAGGGGGCCCAGACTATAAGGAAGAAAAAAATTGATCAAGGGCTACATACAAGTAGAAAGCAAATTTTAGAAATAGGGAGTAGAAAAATGGAAATATTTAACTTGATTGCTTTTAAAATTATGAATAAGGAACATAAATTTTTAAAAATATTTCTTAATTATCATGAATTTAATGATTATCAACAAATATTTTAATACACACAGAACAAAGGGATTATATATGAAACCAAGTAGTTCTTTTATGTGCAGTTTTGTTTTTTAGTGTATATTAAGTTTAACATGGTAGTAACAAAATTATCCTGTTTATATCCCTTTCTGAGGTTTTTTTGTTTTCTTCTGTGTGTTTTTAATGCTTTATTGGTGCTTTTTCTTTTGGGGGCTCTATTACAGCTCATTAGCTCCTCCCACCCATGTTCAGCACCTCCTAGTACCCACAGAAGCTTTCCCTTGTACTAAGTAAATATAACCAAGCAAAACAAATGAATACACTGGCCATGTCAGAAAATGAGAACTTCATTCTGCACCTCAAGAATCTATCAACTCACTCTAATCAAGACAATGATGCAAGACAATTCCAAAGGACCAAGAATGAAAAATACTAACCACCTCTAGAGAAGAAACTGATGTATATTGAGTGCAGATTGAAGCTTACTTTTTTTTTAACTTTCTTTTTTCTTGGGTATGTATGTGTGTGTGCATGTGTGTGTATTTTCTTTTGCAATATTGCTAATATAAAAATATATTTTGTATGATTTCACATGTATAATCAATAACATACTACTTGTCTTCTCAATGGGTGGGTAAGGGATGGGAGGAAGGAAGAGAATTTGGAACTCAAGATTTTTAAAAATGAACATTAATTTTTTTAAACCTGTAATTGGGAAACATTTAACAAAACAAATTTTTAAAAAAATTTTAAAGAGTTTATCAGTTCTCAGCCAAGGAGTAGAAGGCATGTTTCATCATCGCCCTTCCAAGTCCTGATTAGTCATTCCATGGATCAGAGATCTCAAATCTTTCAAAGTTATTTTCCTTTGTTGTTATTTTCACATAAATCAAGAATATAAAACTTAGGAAATAGATGATGTGGTGGACAGAACACCAGACTGGGAGTCAGGAAGACCTGAGTCCTAGTCTACCCTCAGATACTTCTACTAGTGTGACCCTGAGCAAGTCGCTTAATCTCTTTCTGCATCATATTCCTCATCTGGGAATAATAATGGGTATAATAATAGCACCTACCAAGGTTGTGAGGATCAAATGAGGTAATATTTGTAAAGCATTCTGCAAACTTAAAAAAAGGTATATAAGTGCTAGGTATTATTATTGTTATTATTATTAATCAGTTTCTTATTATTGCAACTTACAGAAAAAAGTTATTTATAAATAAATAAGAAAAGAGTGAGAAGAAAGAAAAAGAAGGAAAAAAAGAGACTGGAAAAGAAAGAGGAAAGGTGAGAGAGGGATAAGGGTCAATATTTCCTACCCATGCAGCTTTGGAATCCCCAGTCCTGGACCACCCCCACACCTCCCCCAACCCTTAGGTGGACCTCTTCATTCCATATCCATTACCATTCCTAAGCAAGTTCAGCTTCCTCTTCATAAACCAATCAGAGGAAGCTTAATCCCAGTGGCTAGAGTCACTTGTTTTAGCTCAATTGCCACTGTGTACATGAAGCCTTTCCAAATCTTCTTGGTTGTTAGCAATTCCTCCTTTCTCCCCCTCCCCTGATACCCCTGGAAATTACTTTGGATTTACTTTGCATATATTTTCCATTTCCTAATCTGTGTATGTGTTGTTTTTTCCCAGCAGAATGTCTATTCCTGGGGGCAAGGATGCTTTGTTTTGTATCCTCAGCACCTAGCATGGTACTCTAGCATACTGTTCAGGCAAAATAAATGCTTGTTGAATCGAACTGAATGGAGACTACAAACAGGTGATGTTTCAAAAGCTGAAATGACAAAATCATTTTGGATTCAGAATATATTTTCCCTTAGTAACACGGTTATGGATGGTGATTGGTTCTCAGACTAGCCTACAAAAGACTAATCCATAGTATAACTGAATTATTGTACTATATTTAAATGGAACTATAGAATTTACTTTTGGGAAAAGCTTTTGATTGAAAATCTCTAAATTGTTAACCAGGGCTATCTCTGCTCTATTTTTGGCCTGAGTTTGGGATGCAGTCCTTGCATTACTCTCCACTAATTTTTTTAAGCATCTGGACAAGTGGTCTATAATTCATAATATGGATCTGCATTAAAGATACAGCTAAGTTCTCAAAGTCCCACTCTTATAATTTTATGCTAAACTCTAAAGATCTGATTCCTAGATTCCAAACTATATTTGGTCAAGCCAAAAAAAAAATTGACATGTATACATATTAAGATAGAGCTAAATCCTCAAAGACCTCCTCCTGAGATAAAATGCTCCATAATTTTGAGATATTTCTTAGCAGAGACTAGAGGACAAAGACCAAGGGAAGCGGTCCTTACTTAATGGAAAGGTAATTGTGATTGGAACAACTTATTTTGGCTATATTTAATGCTGGAAATATGGGACTGTTCCACTGTTCCAGTACTGGCAGCACACCCCATCTTAAGCATCCAAGATTGACTTAGTGGGTATTAGTAATAAACTTATACTTGCTATGATCTCTAGGTTGTCTCCAGGATGTTCCCTGAAATATGTAAACTCAAATCGACTCTGCAAGGTCTTAAAACCCAGTTGCCACTCTAACCACCATTTTAAACACTTTTTTTTTCTATGGGAAGATCTGTTAAAATTCCGACTTTTCTGCTATTTTTCTCTTCTTTCCCTCACTGTCTCCATCTGGCTGTGTGTGTGTGTGTGTGTGTGTGTGTGTGTGTGTGTGTGTGTCTGTCGGTCTGTCTATCTCCCCCCTCCTCAGAGGTTTACATTGAGATCTCCAACTATTATAGTTTTAGTTTCAATTTCATTCTAGAAATTGATTAACTTTGCCTTTCAGCATTTAGATGTCATCCAGAACATTTCCTTATTTGTAAAATGACCTGGAGAAGGAAATGGCAAAACACTCCAGTATCTTTGCCAAGAAAACCCCAAACAGGGTTAGGAAGATTCGGACACAACTGAAAAGACTGAACGACAACAGAGCATACTAGTCAAGTATGGATATTAATTAATTACCTGTGTTGCCTTTAAGCATATTGTAGTCTCCCTGTTTACGTTTTCATCAGCTCTATTTTTACCACTGCTTTGTCTGAAATCATAATTGCTATCCCTACTTTTTTTAGTTTGGCCAAAGGATTATAGATTTTAATTCAAATCTTTACTTACACTCTATGTGAATAACTTTATGTTTCAAGGGCGTTTCCTTTAAACAACTAATTGTTTACTAAAGTTTCTGCTTTTTAATCCATTTTGCTACTTTTTATCTGTTTAATGAGTTCATCCCACTCACTTTCACAATTGTTTATTAATCATATATTTCCCTCCAGTTCACCTTGTTTTTTCTTTCCTTTTCCTTCCATTTTTTCTCCCTCCCCTCACCCCTTCACAAAGGTGAGAGGAGACCACACTCAATATTGGTGATCACTATTAATGTGCTCTGCTTCCATTCCCTTGCCCCTTTTCTTTCAGCTAGTCCCTAATCACAGGTTCTTGTCCTTTATTGCTTTCCTTTCGTTTCTCTCTGCATAATCAGCTCCCCAAAAGTGGAGCTTGCCTGGCTTATGGTTAATGCCTTCCTGAATCTTACTTGCCCTTCCTTCTCCTTGTTCCCACCTATTTCCCTTTTGCATTTGATGTATTTGTGCAATAAACTCCTTGTGTGTCTCTGTGTATATGTCTGTTCAGTCCTCCTTTGTCCAGTTCAGATGAGAATGAGTTTCCTGTGTAGTCCACTTCTCCCACTCCCTTCCCCATGCTTGTGTAGCCCATTGTTATAAGATAAAACAGTAAATTCCATCCCCTTCTTCCCCCTTTCCATTATATTACTTTTTCCTTTCCCTCCTTTCTTCTCTTAAGGTCTTCAAGATGTAACAACACCACAATCAGATGCTCAGTCTTATTTACTCCCTCTGAAGTCACTAGGGTTCTGGGAGAACACTTATTTCTTCTCCCCCTATTAGAATATAAATATTTCATTATCACGTAGTCTCTTCCATTTGTTCAAATGTATTTACCATCATATATTTTTCTTGCCTCTTGTGTTCACATTTTAAAGTATCTATTCATCTCCAGTCTTTTCAAAAGGAATGGTAGGAAATCCTCTATTTTATCAAACATCCATTTTTCCCCCTGTAGGATTATACTAATTTTTTCCAGGTGAGTTATTCTTGGTTATAAGCCTTTCTCAGTTTTCATCAATAACAATGAAAAAAGGGAAAGAATGGATCAATGAATTGGACATGCAACTAAAAAACACCTCATCGTCATTGTCATCATCATCATCATCACAGTTAACATTTATATAACGCTTACTGTGTACCAGGGACTGTGCTAAGTGCTTTACAATTATTATCTCATCGGATCCTCACAATAACCCTGGCAGGTAAGTGCTATATTATCCCCATTTTGCAGATGAGGAAACTGAGGCAAACAGAGGTTAAATGACTTGCCCAAGATCACACAGCTAGTAAGTTTCTAAGGCCAGATTTGAATTTAGGTCTTCCTGACTCCAGGCCCAGTGCTTTATCTATTGCACCACCTACTGCCTGTAATTTTATCCGGTTATATGCCAACAAAACTGACAACTTACAAAATGGATCACTGTGTGCAAAAATATAAAAGATCCAGACTAACAGAACAAGAAATAGAGAATTTAAATAAACCAAATCTCAGGAAAATAAACTGAATCAATCACAAACTCCCAAAATTGGAGGTAAGGAAAGAGTCAGAACTATATGGATTTATAAATTAATTCCTTCAAACACTCAAAGAACAATTACTTTCAGGAGTAAACTCAGAAACGTTTAACAACCAGCTCTACAGGAAAAAAAAGTATATGCATGACGCACTTTTAAGTTTGATCTGCATTATTAACATTTTCTCCATAACTTTCTTAGTTATTTAGTCATTTGCAGTCCTGTTTGACTCTCTATGACCCCATTTGGGATTTTCTTGGCAAAGGTGCTGGAGTGGTTTGCCATTTTCTTCTCCTTCTACAGACGGGGAACTGAAGTAAATAGAGTTAAGTGACTTACCCAGGATCACACAGCTAGTAAATGTCTGTGGACAAATTTGAACTCAGGAAGATCAGTCTTCCTAACCTCACATCCAGCACTCTATCCACTCTAACTACATGGCTGCCCATAACTTTCTTAAGTCTAAACAATCAACAAAACAATAAACCAAGTTGTGATTTATTGCATAGTCCTATTTATGAGATATAAATGCTCATAATGAAAATTTAACAACAGCTCTCTAGTTCTACTTCAAGCTGACTCTAGCACAATATTATATAAACTGTTTCAAAGATTAGGAAAAGAAGGAATCCTACCAAATTTTTTCTATGCTACAAATATAGTCTTGATATCTAAATCAGGGAGGAAAGAAACCAAATCAGAGGTACCTAAATACATAATTACTTAGATATAACTACCTAGAAATGAACATCGATGCAAAAATTTTAAACAAAATATGAGCAAAGAAGCTATAGTAACACATCAGAAAGATTATAATCCAGGTTAGATTATGAAAGGAATGCAAGTTTGGTTCAAAATTAGGAACAAAATGAACACAAACCATATTAATAATAAAAATGATAAATATCTCATAATTATATTGTCACACAAATTTTGACAAAATATAACACCCTTTTTAAAAAACAGTAAAAAGCTGGAATTAAATTGATCTTTCCTTAATATGATAAATAATATCCATTTAAAACCAAAAGCCAACATTGTAATAATAATAGCTAGCATTAATATAGTGTAGATTTGCAAAGTATTTTACCAATGTTATTTCATTTGACCCTTACCACAACCCTGTGCTATTACAGCTATTATTATCGGTATTATATAGGTGCTATTATCTCCATTTTACATGTGAGGAAACTAAATGTAAATGACTTGCCCAGGGTCACACAGCTTGTAGGTATCTGAATCAGGATTTGAACTCAGTTCTTCTTGACTCCAAGTCCTGTGCTCTGTCCATTGTAGCACCTAGCTGCTTTATATTGTATGTAATAGAGATTTAAAAAAAAAAAAGAAGCCTTTTCAGGTATAAAGCAAAATCAATGATGATTTCTATTTGATATAATGCCAGAAATGCTAGCTACAACAATGAGATGAAAAAAAGAAATTAAGAGAATAACCACAGATGAAGATGAAACATACAGTATTTTTATTTTTTGCAGATGATATGATAGTCTACTTACAGAACCATAAACCCACAGTTGTCTAAAAATTAATTGAAAAAATTAATGATGTCAGCAAAGTAGCAAACTATGAAGCAAACCCACAGAAATCATCAGCCTTTTTTACATCTTACCAACAAAACCCAGCAGGAAGAAAGAGAGAAATTCCATTCAAATTAACTACAGAATATAGAAAATATTTAGGAGTCCACATATCAAAGCATACACAGGAACTATATGAATACAACTATGAATCATTCTTTACAGAAACAAATACAGACCTAAATACACGGAGACACATTAAGTACTTCTGGTTGAGTTGTGCCAATATAATAAAAATGACAATAAGGCCAAAATTAATTTATTTATTCAATATTGTGCCAATCAAACTACCAAATGATTTCTTTATAGAGCTAAAAAAAAAAAAAACCAAACAACTAAAATTAATCTAGACAAAGTCAAGAAGCTCAAGGGAAATAATGTTAAAAAGTGGGAAGCAACAGGACTATCAGCAACAGATCTTAAACCATACAACAAAGCAATTAATAGAACTATTTGGTAGTAGTTAAAACAATAGAGAGATCCATCAATGAAATAGGTCAGTCAGTCAGCCATTATGAGGTGTATAATATAGGTCTTAGCACAATGCCTGGCACAAAGGCACTAAAAATGTTCATTAACAGGGGCAGTTAGGTGGTGCAGTGATAGAGCTCTGGCCTTGGAGTCAGGAGGACCTGAGTCTAATCCGGTCTCAGACACTTGACACTTACTAGCTGTGTGACCCTGGGCAAGTCATTCAACCCTGACTGCCTCATCAAAAAAAAAAAAATGTTTATTAACTAATTGACTACATATAGAAACAAATGAACAAAGCAACACAATATTGAATAAACCCAAAGACCTCCAACTACTGGGGTAAAGACTCAATATTCAACAAAAATTGCTGGAAAAATCAAAAAGCAGCTGGCAGAAATTGAGTTTAAACCATACCATATACCAAGCCAAGGCTCCCATGGATACGTGACTTCAGTACGAAAGATCATATCATAGACAAATTAGAGGAACAAGAAAGGAAATCCATGTTTAATGTAGGAATTTGCTTGGTGTAACTATGCATATTTGTTACTAGGGTTTTCTTTTTCTTTTCTTCTTTTTCAATTGAGAGAAATTGAGAGGAAGAGATAGGCTATAGATAGGATTGACAAAAAAACGAAAAAGGGAAAGAGGCATAGAAGAGAACAAAGTTCTGAACAAAATACAGAGAATCAGAACAGCTTTGAAAATTACATGTTGAATTTATCATATACTTAAAAGGGCAATTTATATGTAATAGATTTGTGGTTTCATGTACAATCTTTTTCTGTTCTACTTTGTATGTTAAATGCTCATTTTCTCTGGTGTTTAAATTTGGAATAAAAAACAAATACATTTTTTAAAATTACTCCATATTTACTTGATAATTAGGGAGAACTTGAGGTGCTTTCTCAGCTCCCCAACAAGAAATGAGTGCTCTCGTGGGCAAGGAATACCTATCCTAGGGGTCAAAGGGAGAAAGGACATTAAATTTTGTCATCATCCTTTTCTGAACCTGGAGCTGGTCAAAGAGAGAGAAAGAGATGCCCTGTCCCTTGGTGAATTTTTCAGAAGCTGGAGGTCAGCAGTAATGCCAATGGGGCATGGAGTCCTTGGGAGCAAGCCCCTTTTCTGGTGCCACATCACCAAAGCAAAAACACAGGAAAGACAGGAAAACAAGGAAAACCCTGGAGGGGCTTCACTTTTATGGGAATAGATACTCTATCCAGAAACCAAGAGAGTTGTTCCAGCAGAGGGCTTTTCACCCTGCCTGAAAACAATGCTTGGCACTGCCCACTTATATCAATGTAGAATCACAGGAGGAGCCCACAAGGAAACACAGGAGCCCGAGGTCTGGCCACACCCTTTGGAAGAACCAGGGAGAGGAACCTGCCTATTTTGGACTGAAAGTGACTGATTTGGGGGAGTGAATTGCTTACTGGAGAGCATCTGTTTTCTATGATTTTAACTCTTTTTTCCTTGATTTTTCAATAAAACATTCCTTCTTCCATTTTTTTTAAGCCTCTATAATACCTCCAAATCTGTTTCCTTTTTTTCCTTATTCCTCCCATTCCCTCTTGCCTATACTATTATAATAGCCACCCACTTGGTCTCCTGGCTGCTATTTCCATCTTTCTCCAATTCATTCTTCACAACATTGCCAAAGTAACCTGCCTCACACACGTTTGATTGTTATCTACTCCTCAAAGACCTTCAGTGACTCCCCACCCATTACAGGATAAAATAAATTCCCTTCTCTGGCATTTAAGGCCATCCACGAAGTTTGGCTCAGTCTGTTCCACTTTATTTCATACTATATCCTGCCCCCTTCCCGTCCTGCACTCAACATGCCAAGTCCAATCTTTATTGCCTCATTGCCTTTGGCCATACCAGCCATCCTCTTCAGAAGAGACTTCTTTCACATTGATGCTTATTTAATGTTCCTCCCTTTCAAGGCCTATCCTAGTCACTGCCCTCCTCTGTGAGGACTTCAATTCAACAAGTATTTATTTTTTTAGGTGTAACAACACAGAACTGCTGCAGGGCTCAGGAAGGCTAGGACATTTGTCCTGGCTCTCTTAAGGAGCCCTAGTCAGGCTCTTTTTCTGAACTCTATGACTCTTTAAACAGCCACCCTGGAGACCTGGGAAAAACTACTTAAACCTTAGGTTTGGCTCATGTTTATGGTCTCCTGAAAAAGGTAAATTAATAGCTATGTAATGTATAATGTAGATTATGTATAGGACAGCTATTTATTTCCTCCCCAGAAATGAAATGCTTAAAACATAAAAGATTCACAACTTTGCTTAGACAAAGACTTAAAGCATGATGAAGTAACCCATAATTCTTATTTTGTTCTCTGGGGAGACTGATACTTAAAGAATTAAAATAAAGAGCATGGAAAGACTATCTAACAGGCATGTCACCTTCATCTAAGCTCTGCCCTGTCCAAACAACTACCTCTAGGTCTATGTCTTCTGGAATGATAGGCCAGTGATTGGGTTCATCCTCCTGACTCCTGCCATCTCTCCTCCAAGAAGGATTGTAGGAGTTGGAGGAGACGCCCCCAGAAGTGTAGTCAGAAGTGACTGAGGAAACCATGCACTCCCAAATACCCTTAAAAGTACATCTCTCATGATTGCTATTTGGTCACCTATGCCTAGGGAAAGAAATACAAAGTAAAAAATTCATCCATTTTTCTACTCATGTAGAAAGAAGGCTGGTTTGGGAGTCAGAAAATCTGGGTTCAAATCATGGCTCTTCTCTTTACTACCTGGATTTCTCTGGGTCTCAGTTTCCTCATTTGTAAAAAAAAAAAAAGTATCTTGGACTAGATGATCTTTGATGTCTGTTCCAATTCTAAATCTGTAATCATGTGTCAGTGGTTCCAGGATCGGGTGGTGTAGTGAACTTGGAAGTCAGGAGGGTCCTAGGTTCAATTCTTTCCTCTGACACTAGTTGTAAACAAGGAGTCTCTGAGCCTCAGTTTCCTCCTCTGCAAAATGAGGACAATAATATCTGTACTACCTGTCTCCAGGGCTTTTGTGAAAGACTAAGTGAATTAACAGAAGTGAAGCCCTTTGAAAAGCTTAAAGCACTATGTAAATGTCAGGCATTATTTTTACTGTCATTATTCTTATGGCAGCAGTTGTAGCATTCACCCCCTCATAAGAGTGATAATGATTCCTTTTTACTGGCACATTGATTTCGTCAGTGTAAGGAGGAAACTCTCTTCTTGCAAAGAAGACTGGCACCTTCTATGACAATCTTAGAGAGTTCAATGACATGCCCAAGGTCACATAGTCCTCCATATGGGTCAGAGGCATAGCCAGTTCTCTATCCACTAGACAAAGCTGCCTATTATTTCCATGATGGTGATGATAAGAACAAGAGCTGACTTTATATAGCACTTCAAGGCTTGTGAAGCACTTCACATACATTATTGTTTTTGATTCTCACAATAATCTCATGAGGTAGGAATTACTATTATCCCAATTTGATAGAAAAGGAAATTGAGACTGAGAGAGGCCAAGTAACTTGCCCATGGTTACGTGGCAGTGAATATGAGAAGCAGGATTAGAACTGAGGTCTCTCTAGACTCCCAGGAGTCTATTCTGACACTACGTTGTGGGTTTGCCTATATTCAACATTCAGCCACTTCATAACAATAGGCAGCTAGGTAGCACAGTGGGTAGAGTGCTGGACCTAATCAGCAAGACCTAAGTTCGAATCCAACCTCAGATACCTACTAGCTGTTTGACCCTGGCCAAGTCACTTAATTCTGCTTCCTTCAGCTTCCTCATCCATAAAATGAGAACTATAATAGTACCTTACCTCCCAGGGTTGTTGTGAGGATAAAATGAGATATTTGTAAAGCACTCTGGAAACCTTAAAAGTGTTATATACACGCTAGCTGCTATTATTGTTATAAAATGAACAATGAAAAGTTTGCAAGAACATGATGACATTTAACATTTTAAAATCACACACTACACAGTAACAAACCAAAGTTGAGAATATTGGCTCTTCTAAATGTGAAGCATTAACATCGTGTCAAAGATCACCTTTGATTAAAAATATTCTGGATTTCTCACTGTTACATCTTTGTAGCTTTTACACAGTAATAGTTAAGAAGTGGGTTGAGGGTTTGGAAGTATGGAACAAAAAGCCACAGATGGGACATCTGACTCAAGGTGGAAGGAACAAGATAACAAACATGTGAGTTAGCCTGATGAGAATGTCAGTGATGACAAAGGAGCTGGGGGCCAGAAGATAGCCCAGAACGGGAAAAAACTGAGGGTCAAACCCAAGTAGTTGGTCAGTAGTTCAGAAAGGTGAGCAGTGCGGGGGCGGGGGGGGGGGAGTCAAAGGAAGACTGGACAAGGCACCGTCAGCAAGAAAGGAGTTTGGTTCTACACGAAAGGCCGTGATAGTCAGGTGGTCCTTCTATACTTTCTGCTAAGGGCAGGAACCATATATAGTCCAGCATGTTGAAAAGTTTGAGCCCAAGTGTCAAGGCAAGTGGATGAACAGGGCTGGAATAGGGAGTGGAGAGCTAGGCAGTTCCTGACAGGAAGTACTTATTGAATTTGCTTCCCTTTCCATTTTTCAACACTAGAATAACATGCTTGTGTAAGTAGAAACTTTAGTAAATAACTGTTAGATCAGCTCATTATTACACAGATTCATAAAATCATTAGAAAACATAGCTAGGTATATCTTATTAAGGGGTTATTAACCTGGGATCTATGGGCCCCCAAGGGGTCTGTGGATACATTTGGGGGATCCATGAACTTGTTTGGGGAAAAAATACATCTTTTTTTTTTTTTTACTAATCTCTAACTGAAATTTTGTGATTCAATTACTTCAAATTTTTTTTTTTTTAGTGAGGCAATCGGGGTTAAGTGACTTGCCCAAGGTCACACAGCTAGTACTGTCAAGTGTTTCGGTCTGAGGCCGGATTTGAACTCAGGTCCTCCCGACTTCAGGGCCGGTGCTCTATCCACTGCACCACCTAGCTGCCCCTTCAATTATTTTAAAACATTATTCTGAGAAAGGCTCTCTAGACTGCCAAAGGGTCCATGACACACACACATAAAAAGCTAAAAATCCCTGATCTAACCCAATCCTCTATATTATCCTGTAGCAAATGCACTGGAGGGAAATTAGAATCAAAGGTTGTCGCAAAGAGAATTAGTTGCAGAGCTAGGATTCACAATACCAAAATGAGAACTCTTTCTATTACTTCACGCAATCTTTGATTATACTAGAGGTCAAACCATGTCTCACAAAAATAGAACAATATGCGGAAAAAGTTTTAATATTCTAGATTGCATAAGGGTATGAATTGGGTCCCCTGATACTCAGGGGTCTCATCAAAATTTTCTTTCAATGATTTGAGACATCCATGTATTTTAAAAAGTGCTCTTTTCCATTGCTTTCTATTAATCTATGTTTTATGTTTTTACTTACTTAGATGTGCAACATTCCTCACTCTTTTGTGCTGTGGCAACAGCTTTGCTCTGGAAAAGCAAGGAAGGAGACACCCACCGTAGCAGAGGTGCCAGTGTTCAGGTTTGGAAAGAGGACTTGGCATGAGGACACACTTGTGGTAGCAGTGATGGCTGCCAAGTCTACTCACAATCTTCTGTGATAAGATAAATAATGGTAGTTATAAGAGTGCACCAGCACCAATCCTCCTAAAATTCAGTTCACACTGGCCACGGCAGCTTCTATCTCCCGAGTCTACCCAGATCCTGAGTCACTCCCCGGGTGCTGAACCTCTCTAGAGTTTCTGTATCGGCTTCTAAAGACTAAGTTTATTGGATGTACGAGTTGAAATTGAAGGGACACTCTTGCCTGTGGGGAAGTAACTCACCCAGCCCAAACTACACATTTCCTAAGACTTATGGGTCAACATAGTTTCTGTATTGTTTGGAGGGGCAGAGGCTTCTAAGGTTTAGGCAGGTGGTGAGCTCACAGCCCCTTTGCTAGGCACTCTGTTTCATTATGCACTGTTAATTTTCTTGTTGATGCTATGCTGAGTAAAAACAACTATACAGTATCTAAGCAAGTCCGCTGGCTTCTGTGGAAACCTTGGGCCTTCTGGCAAACGGGACCAATCAATTTCGGGGACTATAAAGAATTACATGAGTCTTAAAACACAACTTGAGACAATTCAGACAGAACAGGTATTAGTAAACTCATTATTTAGAGTTTGAATCAGAGAATTCCAAGGATGGAAGGGACCTTAGAGTATCATTTAGTCAAAATCCCTTGTTTTGACCGGTTGTTGTTCACTTGTTTTCAGTCGTGTCTCACTGTTCGTGATCCCATTTTGAGGTTTTCTTGGCAAAGATATTGAAGTGGTCTGCCATTTCCTTCTCCAGCTCATTTTATAGATGAGGAAACTGATAAAAGCAGATTAATGTGTCCAAAGTCACACCACAAGACAGTGGCAGAGACTGGCCTTGAACCAAGGTCTTTGGTTGGCCTCTCAGGTCGTGCTTTTTTCTTTCCTTTTCCGCCCATTATGTGGAGGCTATGTAATTACAACTCATTGAAATATAGTAAGGTCAAGAGGGAGGCTTCAAAACCTGTTGAAACAAGAGACTTTGGCTAAATGATCTCTAAAGTCCCTTCCAGCCCTAGGATTCTCTGAGTCAAACCCTAAGTAACGCATTTACTAAAAATACCTGTTCTATCTCAACTGGCTCAAGTTTTCTGAAACTCATGTAATTCCCCTGTTGTTGATGATTTGTTTTCAGTTGTGTCCAACTCTTTATGACCCTATTTGGTGTTTTCTTGGCAAAGATACTGGAATGGTTTGTTATTTCCTTCTCCAGCTCATTTTACAGATGAGTAAACGGAGGCAAACAAGGTTAAGTGACTTGCCCAGGGTCACACAGTGAGTATCTGAGACTAGTTTTGAACTCAGGAAGATGAGTCATCCACTGCACCACCTGACTGCCCTTTAGTTCCCTCACAATCCCTGAAATTGATTTGATTGTATCGGCTGTAAAGCCCAAGATCTTTGTTGGTGTTTGTATGAAATGGCCAAGATATACAGATGCACCAGTTGATTTGGATTGATGTGAAGAAAGGGTGGGAAGAGATTTGGACTAACTGTGGTTTGATCAATACTGTTATAATTTATATGTTATATTTTTCCTACTCCTCCTTCACTTTTTCCAGGAGTGAGACAGCATTTGCAGAAGGTGGAAGAAATAGTGCAACTTTTTTATTAGCTGTTTCCCACATGATGTACCTTTGCCTGGGGCTGTCCCCCCATATGGATTACATGTCACCTACCATTCAGGTGCCACCTCTCAACCAGGCCTCTCCTCATCTTTTTCCCTGCCCCTAGGAACTGTCTCATTTAAATTACCTGGTATTGCTTTGTGTATACTTGGTTTATATGCATACAAGTTCTATCTGTCCAATAGAATGTAAACTCCTGGAAGCCAGGTACTGTTTTGTTCTGTTTCATATCACCAGCACCTAACACTAGTACTCTGCATGTAAGAATCACTTAACAAATGTCTGTTGAATTAATTCCCCTGTAGGCCTAATTTTAAAGTTCAGGAATGGACAGAAGTATAAATGCCACTGATATCACTATATTTTTAGGCTATTGTACATATTTAAAGAATTTTCTTCTTTGGAGCAAATACTCTTCCATTTAGGCATTTCTGAAAGGAAAACAGTTAAAAGTTAATTGCTAATTAATAACCAGTGATGACTGGTATATGCCTGGAAATGAAACCATAGCAAAGTCTAATATGAATAGTTGCACAGTCTGAGAGCCATCATGGTTTTCTTGAGATAGCCAAAGAACCTGAGGAAAGCCTTTAAGACATTGAGTGTATTCTCTGTGGGATATTTGTGGAAGGATAGAAACACAAATCCCGCAAGATTTAGGAAGGTTTCAACCTGTACCCTCACCAATGAGATCACAAATCCATCTTTAACTACCATGCTTCCTCCATCTTGTACTTGTCAAGCTGATTTTTTTGAATGTAAGTGCAAGATCATTTTTATCTCTATTGAATTTTATCTTATTAGATTCAGCCCAATGCACTAGGCTGTCAAGGTATTTTTGTATCCTGACATTAGAGTATGGTGTCATAGCTAATCCTCCTAGCTTTGTAGTAACTGAAAATTCTATAAGCATGAGATGTGTCCTTTTGTTCATGTCACCCTCCCAAAAAAAAAGTTTGTTTTTTTTCAAATAGCACAGATCCGTGGAGATCTTCTGCCAAGATGAAATCACACTGTTAATGACTATTCTGAGTCTAGCACCAAATCCAAGTCCAAATCCATTTAATTGCAGTCAGATAGCCAACATCTATTTCACCAAAACAGCATGAAATATCTGATAAAATGCTTTAACACTACAAGAACTAGAGCCAAGATGATGGATTAGAGGCAGCCACCCAGCTGAACTCTCCCACCACTCCCCTCCAAACAACGTTAAAATAATGCCTCAAATCAAATTTTGAAGCAGTAGAGCCAACAAAAAGTCAGGGCAAGATATTTTTCTGGCCCAAAAAAACTTAAGACATTGGCAGGAGGAGTCTGTAACACCAGGGTGGAGGTCTGGTGGGGGTCTGTCTGGAGCCTGCACATTCGGCAGTAACAACAGCCTCAGCAGCAGCAGCAGCTTAGGGAGCTCCCAGTCCAGAGAAGGTGACAGGATTGGACACCTGCTCAGAAAGAGATTACAGGGGACCCTTTTGCTGGCACTGGGCACAGCTGACGCTAATTGGCAAGCTGCCCATATGCTGCTCTGGTTTGCAGTTCCAAGGCAGAAAGGAGTGCTGGTGGTCCCACAAGGGAGCAGGGATCCTGATCACAGTTCCAAAGCAGAGAAGAATGCTAGCATGTGCAGCTACAGGGGAGCAGATGTCTTTCCTGGGTAAAGAGCAGAATGCAGACCAGGAGAGCAATAGCCGTACCTCTCCCAAGATCACACCACCTTGGAAGCACCAAAAACTTTTAGACCTCCAGAACTACCTCTGAAAACAGTAACACAAAAAAGTCTGAAGCTTGGGACAGTACCTCCCCACCCCCAGATGAGCAAAGCCCCACTTTAACATACAGTCCAAAGTCAAGAAATAGGCTGGAAAAATAAGCAAACAACCAAAAAAGAAGTTGACCATAAAAAGCTACTATTTTGGCATGGGAGACAAGGACATAAATTCAGAAGAAGGCATTAATGTGAAAAGAACTACAAAAAAGCCTCAAAGAAAAATGCTAATTGGACCTAAGCCCAACAAGAATTCCTAGAAGAGTTAAAGAAAGAGATGAATGATAAAGGAAAAATTCAGAAAAGAAGTTAGAGTGATGCAAGACAATTATGAAAAGAGAATTAACAGCTTGGTAAAAGAGAGGCACACACACACACACACACACACACACACACACAAATCCAGAAGAAAATAATAACAGTATTGGCCTAATGGTAAAAGAGGCACAAAAATTCATTGAAGAACTCCTTTAAAAGCAGAATTGGCCAAATGGAAAAGGAAATACTAAAATTCACTGAAGAAAAGAACTCCTTAAAAAGCAGACCTGGCCAAATAGAAAAAGTATAAAATTTCACTAAAGAAAATAATTCCTTAAAAATTAGAATCAGGCAAGTGGAAGCTAATGACTCTATGAGACATCAAAAAAAAATTAAACAAAGTCAAAAGAATGAAAAAATAGAAGAAAATGTGAAATACCTCATCAGAAAAACAACTGACTTGGAAAATAGATCCAGGAAAGATAATTTAAGAATTACTGAACCACCCAAAAGGCATAATCAAAGAAAGAGCCTAGACATCATATTTCAAGGGAAAACTGTCACAATATCTTAGATCCAGAGGGTAAAATAGAAATTCAAAGAATCTGATTATCTCCAAAAAGAGATTCTAAGACAAAAGCTAACAGGAATATCACAGTCAAATTCCAGAGCTCCCAGGTCAAAGAGAAAATACTTCAAGCAGCCAGAAAGAAACAATTCAAATATCACAGAGCCACAGGCAGGAACACATAAAATTTAGTGGCTTCCACATTAATGAAGAGAAGGGCTTAATATATGGTATTCCAGAAAGAAGAGGCGTTAGGAATACAACCAAGACTAACTTACCCAGCAAAACTTAGGATAATCCTTCAGGGGAAAAAATGAATATTTAACGAAATAGAGAACTTTTCAAGCATTCCTGATGAAGAGACCAGAGCTGAACAGAAAATATGACATTCACACAGAAGACTCAAGGGAAGCATAAAAAAGGTAAACCTGAAAGAGTAATCATAAGGGACTCAATAAAGTTAAACTGCTTATATTCCTACATTGGATGATGATACATGTAACTCCTAAGAGCTATATCATTATTAGGTCAGTTAAAAGGTGTTTACATAGAGAGAGGCAGTGTGAATCAATTATGTTGGAATGATATAAAAAAAATGAGGTTAAGAAAAAGATGCACTTGGATAAGAGAGAAGGGAGAAGCAGAATGGGGAAAATTTTCTCACACAAAAGAAGTATGTAATGAAGACCTTTTACAAAGAAAGGGAAAATGGGGGTGGTGGTGACAGGCAATGCTTGAACCTCACTCTCAATGGAATTGGTTTAAAGAAGGAAGTATATATAAACACACACACACACACACATTCCATTGTGTATAAAAATGTAATTTACCCAACAGAGAAATAGGAGAGGAAGGGCAGAAAAGAAATGGATGGGAGATGGAATGATAAAAGAAAAAGCAGATCAAGGGAGACAGTGGTAAGCCACAAAATAGACTTTTGAGGAAGAACAGTATAAAAAGAGAGATGGAGGAAGAAACAGAAGATAGTAGCATAGAGGGAAATACGTAGTTAATAATCATAACTGTGAATGTGAATGGGATGAGTTCACCCCTAAAACAGAAGCAGATAGCAGAATAGATCAGAATCCAAAAACCAAAAATATGTTGTTTACAAGATACACATTTGAAATAGAACATATAGAGTTAAAACAAAGGGCTGGAGTAGAACCTAATATGCTTTAGCTAAAGTAAAAAAAGGAAGGGGTAGCAATCATAATCTCAGACAAAACAAAAGCAAAATAGACCTAATTAAAAGAGATAATCAGGGAAACCCCCTTTTTCTAAATGGTACCATAGACAATGAATATAAAAAAAAATTTACAGTAAGTTTCTCTGATAAAGACCTCATTTCTCACATATATACTGAGTATAGAACTGAGTCAAATTTATAAAAACAGAGCCATTCTCCAATTTATAAACAGTCAAAGGATATGAACAGACAGTTTTCAGAAGAAGAAATCAAAGCTATCTATAGTCATATGAAAAAATGCTTCAAATCACTTTTGGTTAGAGGAATGCAAATTAAAACAACTCTGAAGTACCACCTTATACCTATCAAAAATGACAAATGCTAGAGGAAAGGAGAGAAAAATAGGTACATTAATGAACTGCTGGTGGAGTTGTGAACTGGTCCAATCATTCTGGAGAACAATTTATAGCTCAAAGTGCTATAAAACTGTGCATATCCTTTGACCCAGCAATACCGGTACTACTAGGTCTGTCTCCCCAAGAGATGAAAGAAAAAGGAAAAGGACCCATATGTACACACAAATTTATATCAGCTCTTTTTGTGGTGGCAAAGAATTGGAAATACAGGGAATGCTCATCAGGTGGGGAATGGCTGAACAAGTTGCAGCATATGGTTATGATGGAGTACTATTGTGCTGTAGGAAATGATATGGTGGGTAGTTTCAGAAAAACATGTTAAGACCTATATGAACTAATGCAAAGTGAGGTGAGAAGTACAAGAAGATCACTGTGCACAGTAACAGCAATGCTGTAATGAAGATCAGCTGTGAAAGTCTTCGCTACTCTGATTAATATAGTGATAGATAAAAAAATGCTATCTACCTCCAGAGAGAGAACTGATGAACACCGAGTGTAAATTAGAGTATAGTTTTCTCACTTTCTTCACTTTTCTTGATTTTTTTAAAAAACATGGCTAATATAGATATGTATTTTGCATGACTTTACATGTATGGTTGATATCATATTGCTTGCCTTCTTGGTGGATGGGGGAGAGGGTAAGAAGAATGGTGAGAGTTTGGAATTCAAAATTTAAAAAGAAAAGAATGTTAAAAATAAAAATTTAAGGAATTTTTTAAAAAGTTTAAAAAAAAAGAAAATAAGTTATTATAAGAAAAGATTGAGTAAGCAGTATTAGTGGATAGAGAACTGTCCTTAGAGTAAGGAAGATCTGGGTTCACCACTTGCCTAGGCAGTGTATTGACTAGCTGTATGACCCTGGGCAAATCCTTTCACCTCCTAGTGCCCCAAGTAATTCTCTCAGACTATAAACTGCAGAGAAGGTGCTGATCCACATGAGTAGAGGGATTTCCTCATCAATAGCTTCCCACAAAATATAATCACAGGTCATAAAGGAAAGAGTAAGCAAGTGTGAGCCCAACTAAGAAAGGTAAGACGTCTATTGCTCCCTATTGCATAAATAAAATGTAAAATTCTTGTTGTTTGCCCTTCATATTCAAACAAGACCAAAGACATCACAAGTTGGGGTTAAAGTACAGTGTGTCTGACAGTGGTCAGACCAATATAAGCACGGAAGGCTCTACCACCGTAGGATACAAATAGTCTGTCTGAACATCTGGGACGGATATGTCTCTAGATGTTTCCTTTATGCTACTGCAATTCTGCTTTGCTCATAGAGCACAGTGCCTTCTTTGATGCAGGCACACCATGCTGGGTGGTCCCCAAGAATATAACAGGACAAGAGGACAGCCTTTAACAAGTTGGATAGTTCCTCCAGGAAGGAAGTATGGAAAAACATAGGAAAGAATCATTCACTTGTAAGAACAGTAGAGGGGATTATGAGAGTAATGACACTGGCCAATCTAGCAGTGTCAAATGGCCCCATCAAACAAGCAACAGACCAGAGACTGAAACTCACAAGTTCTTGAATTTTTTTGTACCTGGACTATCTGACTCCATTACTTACAACAGTATTTGCACATGTTACTATGAAACATTTTGCCCTGGCATTTTTACAAAGATTCATGATTTATAGTCTTCACCCATAATAATCTTATGAAATGATCATTTTTAGGACAGGCAGTGTATATAGATAGATAAATCAATCATTCTGTCTATGCACTTCTTTCTCTCCCTCCCTTCCCCTCTGGTTGTACACTGCTTGCCCTAAAAATCATCGCTTCATAAGGTTGTTATGGGTAAACACTGTAAAATATGCATCCTTGCAAAAATGCCAGGGTAAAATGTTTCATAGTAACATTTGTGCAAACAGAGCTAGAGCTAGATATAGATATAGAGATATAGTATGTACAGGCAGCCTGGCTACTAGTTAATTAATAGTTTAGTAAGAATTCAAGTTAAACACTTTTGTTTTCTTTTCTTTTCACACATGTATGTTTCTCATTTTGCCAAATCTATGTTCTTCTGACACAGCTACATAATCTTTTAGAAGCATAAAGATTTCCATCTCCAGATCTCTTTTTAAATCACTTGTGGACAACATAGAAGCCAATGTAATGACTCTACAAACTAGTAGTCATCTCTCACTCTGCCCCACCCCATCCCCCAATTTAGACCAATCTTTCCAAATAGAACCCAATTAATGTTCAGCTGAGACAACAAACTCTATGCCACAAAGAGCCGTCATTTATTCCCTCATAATACTCCAACACTTCATGAACAATAAAACATACTTTATCCCACAGTGCCTAGACCCTTAAAAAAAAAAGCCCACTTGAGGAGCCTAAGAAAAACTAATGGGGGTGGGGACGGCAAAGTGGAGAACACTGAACAACAATAACAAAGACAACAACAACAAAACAGGACTTTTTTAATGGTTGCTTGGTGTTACAGATGTGCCGTGTGACTGCTGAAGAACAGATGTATTGGCAGGCATTCTCTCCCCAGTGCCTGTCCCATGACAGCTCAATACTGATTCCTCAGCTGGTTGCTCATGTCTTGGAGCTCTGTTATCAAGGTGTCCATGGTGCTCATTTCTTCAGTTAATTCAGGGGAAATCTCACCACTTGCCATATCCACAAAAAGCTGCTGCAATGTTTGAAAAAGAACACACAAGGGTTTTGTTTCATATCAACTACTTGGACACCACCCCTTACCACTGCCCCCCTTTTGCCCCTTCCAAAATAACTTTACGTCTGTTTACATATGTACCTGCAAATGCTGTGGGGAGTTTGAGAAGAGAAGAGATTTGAAAGAACCCCTTTGGGAAGTGGGGTAGAGAGACAATCAGGGAAGGAAAAAAAAGGACTGTCTGGTAGCAGTGAAGATCCAATTGAGACAAGTAATGCGAATTTGTGCTTTTCCCAATCCATCCAGTTGTCATGCTCTCTTAACCTCCTCAAATTATATTGTATTTATTTAGCTATGGACATGTTGTCTCCACTCTATCCCCTCAACAATGGAATATAAATTCCTGAAGAGCAAGTACTGTTTCTTTCTTATATCTGTATGCCCAGAGGCCAGCAAAGAGTCTTTTACTCCTTAATAAATGTTTTTTAAATTGAACACTAGTAGACTCAATAGCACAGCCATGTGACCTTCTCTGGCAGCATTCAGTATTATGCAGGATTCAGACAAGATGAAAAGTGGGAGAAGCCCACTGTTAGAAGCTAACAAGGTATGAGCAGGGATTCAAGGGTAGAGTTGAACTGGTCAATCAGAAGTTTAAGATGGAGAAGGGGGGAAAGTGATGCCAAAGCAAGAATGAGTGAGAGAGCACGGAGGAAATTAAAGGTTAGAGGTTGTCATCAGGATAAAAAAAAAGGTTTGGGAGTGAGGCAGAAAGAAAGTTAGAAAGAGATTGTGATCAAAGGGAGCAGTTTCAATGTGTTCAAGATGAAGAGAAAATCCTATTGGAAAGTGGTGAGGTCTAATAAGTCACTGAGGTGGAGTGAAGATATGGATCATGGGAGTTGAAAAGTTTGATAAAATTGGAAAGCCTGGACATCCAAAGGATCATCAACTTAAAGAATGAAGTGCCAAAGTATCAGAGGTTAGGGACAGATGGGAAAACTAAGTCAGATACTAAACTCCTAGAGAAAGGGGAGTTCCCCAGAAGTGGGTAGATAGATGATAGCAATGAGGAACCAGACAGATGATACAGATGGGTGCAGCGAACCTCAGAGAAAAAGTTAGTGAGGGGCGAAACAGAGAGAAGGGCAGGAAATCGAAGCAGGGAACAAGGAATACACAGACTCCTCCCTCCAAGCTCCATGTGGTTTGGAGGTGACAAAAAATGCAAACAGTTCAAGAGAAACAATATATACAAAGACAAATAAAAAAGATAAAAAGTAAATACAAGACAATTTCAATGAGGAGCAAGAAAGGAGAGCTCTAACAATTGGGCACATCAGGAAAGGCTTTTTGTGAGAGTTGGCATTTGAGCCTAGCTTTGAAGGAAGCTAGGAGTTTGTAAGAGGCATATTTGTTTCTAATAACACCTTAGAATTAAGTAGCATTTTGCCTAATTACAATATGAAGTGCTTTCACATGTGTTCTCAGGGAACCTGTACCATATCTTGGTAGGGTAGGGAAGGGAAGAGGTTCAGAACAGCTACAGAAAAGTGTCAGAAAGGTTATAGTCACAGGGTTGGTCAACAGCAAATTCAAGCCCTCTCTCTAGGTTCAAAAGATCCTTCTGCCTTTTCTGCTGTCCCAATCAATAACAACATTTTGCTGAAGGCATTTAAATTCATCAAGCACTGAGTGAGGAATAACTAGACTGTAGTTGGCTCTACTGTGCCTCTTGGGCTTGATTTCCCTGTAGTTTCTCAAATGGCTGCCAGACTAAGTCTATTCAGGCTGGGGTACATCCACAAAGCCATCCTAATTTCATTTCTATAAAATGTACAAAAATGGGCTCTTCTTTTTAGGTGCCTCTCACTTTATAAGTGAGTTTGGCATCTCAACTTATGTGGGAAGGGAAAAGAGGCATGTGTCTATTATTAAGTAATACAATTGGAAACCTCAAACTAAAATGCCAGGAGGGATTTTTTCCCCCTTTTTTCAAATGATCCAATGAGACTGAATGAGAGCAAAAATCTAACCCAGACAGTCACTCCAGGCCTCACATCCCATGTTTGGCAACTCCATCACCACAAAGCAAGACTATGAGATTAAATGAGAAAATTCATATAAATACAAGGTTATGCTAAAATAAGTGTTCAAGACATTAGATTTATAAAGTAGAAGTTTTATGTAGAATGAGGGAAGGCACAACCATTGGAAGGTAGAAAACAAGTGAGATTTTTAAAATATGCATTTAAAAATACAGCTGCTTTCAAGCTCATTTGGAATTTCTTACTGTCCATAATATTAACATTAATAATATTCACCGTCCGTAAGACTATTACTAATTAACAAATTAACCTTGGGAGAAATTATACTGGTTTAACAAAAATCAAAACTTCTTTTAATTATTCATCAGCCTGTTCAGATTATTTTTAACAATGAAGAGAAAAAAAACAAAAATTTTCAACCTTCAGACAGTGAATATTATTTTTTTTTCAAAAGTCTAACTTCTTATTTTTAAATTCAGTAAACTTTCTATGACTGCAGTGCTAAACAGATGTTAAATGTGTTTTTTAAGTCAGTCACAAATGTTTTCCAGTTTGGAAGTTAATATAATCCTAATATTCCTCAGAACAAAGTCTTCAAAGAAAATTTTTATTAATTATCCATCATATGTCATGGTCTTGAAAAGAATATGCACACACCATGGTTCCTCTCTACTGTTCCAAAATTACAAGACACATCATAGATATGGTTGCACAATCATATACTAAGGATGGTTTACAGACATTTTGAGTTCTTGTTTTTATTTTCCATTATTTAATGCAATACCCTTGATGTAAACATAAGGGAGGATGAACATTATGACCTATCACAGTGTACCATCAGGTCAAAAATTCAGTAAATACTCCCTAATAACTAAGGAAGTGAGGAAGTGATAAGCAAAGATAGTAGGAAGAAGGGAGAATAACTAAGAGCTCTCTGGTTCAGCATGGTAATGAAAAAAAAGATGAAGACTTTGCTTAAAAATTTTTCCATTTCAAATGGCTTTTAAATTTTTCTGTAAGAAAATGATGGGGTCCTTTAAGCAGAGTTTGCATTAGGAACTTTTACTAACAGCAAGGTTAAGTGGTAAAATTCTAAAAACTCCAGATACCACCGAGAGGAGTTAATGAATAATCCTTAGAATTATATTTTAAAAAAATGCAAAAAATCCACCTTCTACCCAAATGGTGAGTTTCAAAGGAAGGTAAGGATGGATTTAAAGATTGTTGCCTATAAAAGCACATCCTGACTGGAAGATTCAGCTACCAAGTGGCTTCCAGTTGTCAAGTATACCTAAGACAAACTGATCTTGATTAGAGAATCCTGACAGGGGTACAACTAGGTACAGCCTTGCTCTTTGAAGGTTGGGCAGGAAACAAAAAGAATATAGGGACTATATGGAGAAGGTGGGTAGAAAAAAAATATCTTTTTTTTGCAAATATTTAAAGTCTTTACTTCTGGGAAGGATAAAGACAAAGTACAAAGTAGAATAGTGAAGCCAGCTATTTATCAGTGCTAAAGAGGTAAAAGAAATGCTTCACTTTGATAAAGGGCAAAGAGAGCTAGTTAAAAGGCCCATCTGAAGCAGCTATCTACCAAAGGAAGAGGTATACATACCTCCCTCTTATGAGTACACCCTAAAAAGATATTTGACTCTAAAAATGCCTTAGAGTCAGTTTTCGACCCAAGATTAGGTAAGTATTGAAAACAAAAAGGAAGAAAAAGAACAAACATATGCTTAGGTATTATATCTCTTTATATTTTGTCTTCAGTGCTATTTTGTTTAGGGTTAATCAACTCAGTTTATGTTTAATCAACATGGATTAATAAAACATTTTCTTTTCTTTCAAAACTTGATTTAATTATTATAATGTAAACATGCTCTTTTAATAAATAATCATAGTTTTATGGAAAAGCAAACAGGCTAGATTGTGTGCCTTAGTTTCTGAGACACTGAACTAACCATGTTTATAGACAGTCTAATCCCTGAATCTTTACTATGATAATTAATAGGCAAATATTTCACAAATTGTGAAGCATTATACTAGTGTAAGCTATCATCATCATCATCACCATTACCACCATCTACTTGGTGGCAGTTATTCAAACTGCAGACTTTGGGGACAAAAGTAACCAACTAGCATTAAAAGGACATTTCCTAAAAAAAATCCCAATGTATCAGTGACAGAAATCTCTCCCAGACTCCACAAGAGAAGGAAAAGTTTAAAAGCAAGTGTATAGAACACCAGCCCTGGAGTCAGAGGACCTGAGTTCAAATCCAGCCTCAGACTCAAACTGGCTATGTGACCCTGGGCAAGTCACTTAACCCTGATTGCCTCCAAATAAATGCAATAATGCAAATTTAAGGACCATTCATAGACTGTTTATAAGAAATAAATAGTTCAGCCTCACCTTTGCTTTGGATGACAAGCCACGTAAGTTGAGTCGAGCTGATGAAAGCACCTGTATTGCTTCTTGGGGATCTGACTTGTTCTTACTGCAATTCAATGCCACTGGATGTTAAATATGAGAAGGACAGTCAAACAAAATTGAATAAGGAGCACATGTGCTATCAACAGTGATTTTCAATAACACTATATCCAACAGCCCTCCGAGAGTATTTCAACATGAAAACACAATTGAAACTGTGGGGAAAATTACCATAATTGCCTGCATAATTTCCTCCATATTTTCAAAGAAAATTTACTGCTAGAACATGAATTCTGAAGAAATTCAACATCAGTGAACCCCATCCCCTTCCCAGGAGGCAGCCACAAACATAATTTTCCCTTCCAAGCTGTAGGATTATACATTTATAGCTGAAAGAGTCCTTAGAGGTCATTTATTCAACCCTCTCATTTTAAAGATGAAGGAACTGAAGCCCAGAAAAGTTAAATGGTGTATCCAAAGTCCCCAAGTAGTAGGTAGCAGAGCCAGGATTCAAAACTAGGTGGACTGACTCAAAATGCAGTGCTCTTTCTGGGGTACCGAGTTGCCTGCAGGCACGAGAAGTACAGGTAAAAGGTGTGAAAAACAGTAATGCTAGAAATTTTTCTACAACTTTTTTTGTTCCCCTTTAAATATTATATCAGTAAGAACTCAACTAGGGTAAGAGGCAAGTTTTTATTTTTTTAAAAATACTTTAGGTAAACAATGAAGTGTGTCTAGCCTCTGTAGTATCAATCAGACTCCATTAAGTGCTGAAAGGATTCAGAATAATGAGGAGGACCAAGATTTTTTTTTAAATGCAATAAACAGACAAATGTAATAGAACAATATAATGCATTCTACAGCAGAGTGCTGACCTACCCAAGCTAAAGTATTTGGGCTTTTTAAATTTCTAGGAACTTTGTATGAGAAAAAAATATGATTTTCATAGTTTATTTTCATTCCTCCAGAATGAGAAAATCAAATCCTCTAAGATAGAAGCAAAACTACAAAGAAGTAACCTACCTGTCTTGTTTCTAAATTAGGTCATAAGGACACACATAGAAGCACTGAAAAAGTATTTCAAATACAATACTAGTGGAGATTTCAGGAATGCCAATAGAATACTGCACTTTCATATTGACTACCATGAAAATATATGCTCATTGTGAAATAACATGCAAAAATATGATGCACATTGAGATCTAACACCCTTCCACTCAAAATTGTGAAGAAAGACTCAAAACAATACAAATGAGTGAACACTGTCAGACCCTTGTGCAAAAATGCCCAAATCCCACAGGTGAGATTGCCCTTACCAAGTCTTCTGAAGGTTAGAGCTGCCTGCTTAGGGTGCATTATGCACAAGAGAAACATGCCTATTTTTCCCTTCAAAACATGATTTGCTAGATAAATAAAAGGACAGTGAAGTAAAAACAGTCATGGAGGAACAATTCTTATTCTCTACTGGCAGATGAATCTGCATTGACCTAAGAAAATATTTACAGAAAAGTTAAGATCATAAATCTAAATTTCTATAAATCCAAATCAATCTATTTGATTCTGCTTTAAAGATCACGTATCTTTTTTCCATCAGGTATCTTTTTCACTAGGGCTGTTTCAGCATATACTGAAAACACACTAAAGCCTACAATGAAATCAGGAAAAGAATCCCTTGTTTTTCCCCAGGTATTAAAACTCAACCTCGGGGAACACTGAACTATTTGCAAATTACAATCAATAATAAATAGATATAAAGGCTAAGGTTAGGGATTGGATCCATAATTTCTTTGGTGTAAGAAACTTCCAGATGAGGAAAACTCTAACCAACGCAGATGGGTATCTTCTCTATAACTAGAGTTGTAGACAGATCACCAGGGTCAGAGAGCCAGGATACATCAAAGTCTGGACTTGAATCCAGGCATTCCTAACTCCAAGGCCAGATCTTTATCTACTATGCCACACTGCCTCTCACTACTAAGCTGGACTTATTTTTACAGTATTCATTAAGCCTGTACATTTACACCTACAGGGCTTTAAAAGTCAATTGCCTAGTGATGACAAAGACATCCTGAACTTTCATTGTCAGAGATTTCCTGAAAGAATCTTTGCTTACTGACTGGCTGAAGAATACTTCGTTAAAAAATGTCCCATTGGTTGTGCACAAATCTGCATTATATCATTTTCTCAAAACTTGATAACAATCATATCCATTTGCATAAGCAGAGAACTGTTTTGCAAGGAGTGTTGGATGGATGTTGTACAGAGAATTTCTGAAAATACACGCACAAAGTAAGCAGGCAGGGATGGGCTGTGATTTGCTTGGGGAAGGAAGTGCCTATATAGAAGGGCATATTTTAGCTATGTAATATGGTCACCAGAAAATCTTGGTACTTCAGAAACTACTACATTTTCTTTGGAGTTGAACTAACTACCTAGGCCCCATCTGCTTAATTACAAGGTTTATACAAGTCATTAAATTTAGTTGGGAGATCAACAAATACTTCCATTATCTCCCTGGTTCAGAAAAGGTCTGAAAAAGAAATCTAATCCCAGGTGGAATGGACAGCACAGAGGGGTTTGGCAACAAGCTTAGACAGGGCATCTGGACAGCTTCCTAATCCCCTGATTCAGGTCTTTAAAATGTGACTTCATTATATTTTTTGAAGTGGATTCCCAGGATATCAGATACACCCATAGTGAAATGCAAGTAAAAAATAGATATTACTAAGCTCAAAGGGCAGATTTTTGGAATATCCACTTTTCTGTCCCCACCCATTAGTATAAATAATAAAAAGTTGACAATCTGGGATTCACTGGCAATACAGACACACTTGCACCAAACAATGTAAGCTCCTAAGGAGCTTGTTTTCTCCTTTTGGATACTTTATAACAGTTGCTAAGCTGCCATGGCTGTAATAGCCTGTAAATTCTCATAAAGTGAATATTCCTTTATAAGTGAATAAAAGGAGGCAGAAAGCAACAAAACCGCTTGCTTAACATTTCCATTTAAGTAGAGATGAGCCATGTAAACTGGTCCTCTATATAAAAGGCCAAATTCAATTTAAAAATGTGGCTATCAATGAAAACAAAAGGTAAAAGTAATTTACATGGGCATAGCATTCTGGAGTTAAAAAGCATTTTCTCATTTGATTTTTCTAGCGACCCATGAGATAAGCAGATGAAAAATTACAGATGAGTAAACAGGCTTTAAAGAAGTAAAATAATTTGCCCAAGATCATCCAGTGCATATATTGGAAAGTCAGGACTTGAATCAAGGTCTCCTCATGCCAAATCCAGTGTTCTTTTCCCAGCATAAATCTCCACAAAACAACAACAAATTCCAAGTCCCTCTCACTTTGAAAAGTAGTCAATACAGGAAAATCTCTGGCCAATAAACTACTTGACAACCAATTAAGTTATAAAACTAACTTATAAGTGATGTAATTTTTTTTTAAAAAAGCAGCTAGGTGGTACAGTGGATAGATCAAGGAACTTAGAGTCAGGAAGACCTGAGTTCAAATCCTGCCTGCCATACTTATTAGATCTATGACCTGGACAAGTCTCTTAACCTCTCTATGCCTCGGTTTCTTTATTGGCAAACTGGGAATAACAATAGCACCTACCTCCCGGAATTGTTGTGAGGAAGGTGAGTTAACACATATAAAGTGCTTTGCAAGGCTTGAATTACCATATAAAAGCTATCTTTTATTATTATCAGTGAAGTTCATGAAAGCGAGAAATGAATATAAAATATTGTAATACATGAAAAATATACCATGTGCAAGTTCTACGGCCCCTTTAACAATTTCCTTGAATGAAGCAATGTCTTTCTCCCAACAACTGGACTGTGTATCACACTTATAAGCCTTAGTGAGATACTGGAGGACCTAGAGAAAGAAAAGATGTAATATTATCAGCAAAACAAAAATTTCTACTTTAAACTTTGTATTTCCTGGAAATCACATGCAACTAATTCCAATCTGAAAAACTGCATTTGTGCAATACAGTCTGTTCTCTGTTATTCATTGCAATGAAGGGTATAGTAGCACATACAATAGAAAATAGTTATTAACAACCATCCATGCGTGCTCAGACAGACCTTCCTCTCTGGAAAACAAAGAAGGGAACTAGGCACCAAAAGCTTACATAACTAACCAAGAGTCAGGAATGGGATTCAGAGAAAATTCTGATGCTATTGATTGCCTTCTGGCCTCTTAGATTTCAGGTTACTCAACAGTAGTCTCTCTCTTTTTCTGTCTGACCTATAGTTACGTAAAAATCAAGGTACGTAAGAGGTCATCCAGACTAACCCCCTTATTTCATACATGAAAAAACTGGGGGCCAAAGAAAGTAAGTGATAGAGTTAGAGGACTGAGGTTTGTGTCCGGGCTTGGCCTTACTAAACATGGCCTTGGGAAAGTTATTTTACTGACCTCAGTTTCCTCATCTGCAATATGGGGACCATAGGATAGAAGATTTAAAGCTGGAAGGAATCAGAGATCACCTAATCCAATTCCCTCATTATAGAGATATGGAAAATGAGGCCAAGAAAGCTGAAGACATCTGCCCACGGGTGCACAGGTAGGAAGTGACAGAGTGAGGATTTGATCATCATAAGGTCCCCCTTACTGAGTCCAGTGCTTATCCCACTCTCATGCTACCCCTACAGTCACATCTACTCTGCCTACTTCAGAAAGTTGGTAAGAGGATCAAAAGAGTTTATAAGCAGCACTTATGGACCTTAAAGAGTGATATAAATGACAGTTATTATCACTTTTATGACATTTATGATGATGATGAATGTCCAAAGTTAGACACTTAATTAGAGACAGAGAGAAAACTTGAGTCTACTTCATTTCACTCATCTGTTAAAACAAGAGTCTATAACTAGGTGAGTGATTGTGTGAGGGTATGTATGTGTGTGCATGCATGCGGGTGTGTGTTTCAGTCTTCTCTGGACAGTAGCACAGTAAGAAAAGTCATCTAGATGGAAAGAGGGAGAGGGAATTAGTTCAGGACATAGTAGAGAGAAAGGGTTCTATGATTAAGGTCTAACCCACATAATAATAAGGTAGTAATGCGGTGTACCATGGGTGCTTTGCAGAGAGATGTTGTGAGGCAAACATATAGTGAAGTAGAAAGAGCACTTCCTTAAAAGCTAGAAGGACTGTGTTTAAGTACCAGCTTGTATGCTTTACTAGGACTGTCAAGGAAACTCAATTCAACAAGTATTATAAAGTACTCACTGTGGGTCAGTCACTATGCTAAGTGCTGGGGATACAAAGATAAACAAGTCAATAAACCCCACTGAGCCTGTTTTCTTATATGGAAAATGAAGACAATTTTACTACACTCTTCACAGGCATCTTGTAAGGGGAGAACTTTTCAAATCCATTGCAGGAGACAGAACTTGAGCTGAGCTTTCGAGGACAAGCAAGTATTTAAAAGACAAATAAGAAGCAATAGGGCATTTGAGGCACAGGAACAGCATGAGCTGAGGCCCAGAGGCATGACAAATTCAGTGAATGTTTTTGTGGTCGTTCAGACAATGGTTCAGACTGGCTAGAACTTCAAATTCAGGGGAAGAAGTCATATGAGAACTCTGGAAAGATAAGGCCTGAAGCATCAGGTGAAGAGGAAGACCATAAACCAGTTCCTAAAGTCACTGGAAAGCTGAGCAAATGGCCTAGAAGTTGGTTGTTGGGACAGCAAAAAGAAAAGGGAGAAAGCCATACAAACTCATCACAATGCCTCTGGAAGAGCAAAACCTCAAGGGATAGTGGTATGTGAAGGATCGAGAAGCATCAGTGAGGAGGTAGGGATAACTGTTGAACCTTCTTGGGTGTCTGAATAGAGGGAGTGAAAGAAACAGCGGCCACCAGTGGAGAAAGCTGCAAAGGATTGGTGTCCTCAAGAGTTAGGTTTTTTGTTTAAGTCAAGTAGTGGCAAGAATGTTCATTGAAAAATTGTGACTAAAATAAACTATTCCTAATTAAGGCAGCCTGATGGTATGGTGGGAAGATGCTGGCTCTGCCATACACTACCTATGGAACCTTCAGTATATTAGTGAATCTCTCAGGGTCTGTAAAACAAAGGAGTGGTTTTCCCACAAATAAAACCAATGCACTTAAAATGAGAAGGGAAAGGGGGAAAAAAGTCTTTACATTAAGTTTCTCCAATAAAAGTCTGATATTCAAGATATATAACAAACTGAAGTAAAATACTCAAGCATAAAAGCCATTTCCCTATAAATAAGTGGTCAAAAGATATTAAAAGTCAGTTCTCAAAGGAAGAAACTCAAGCTATTAACAACCATATGTAAAAAAATGCTCCAAATAACTACTAGAGAGATTCAAATTAAACCATACCTAAGGTCCTCTTTCACAGATTGGCAAAGATGACAAAAAAGGAAAATGACAATTGCTGAAAGGACCATAGGAGGACAGGCACACTGCCACACTCTTGGTGTAGCTGTGAAATGATGTAGTTATTCTGGAAAGGAACTGGGAATGATTCCCCATCCAAGTCACTATACTGTGCCTATCCTTTGAACCAGTGCTATCACTAGACCTATACCCCAAAGAAAGAAGAAACAGCCTTCATCTGTACAAAAAAAATAGCAGCTCATTTTGTAGTAGCAAAGAACTGGAAACAAAGGAAACTCCCATCAACTGGGGAAATGGCTAAAAAAAAATTGTGGCATATGAAAGAAGAAGAATAGTATTATGCCATAAGAAATGACAAGAGATGGTTTCAGACAAGCCTAGGAAATTTATATGAACTGATACAGAGTGAAGTGAGCAGAACCAAAAGAATAATCTATACAATAACAACAACACTGTAAAGAAAAATAACTTAAAAGCCTTAAGAACTCTGATCAACGTAAGGACCAATCATAATTCAAGATTCAGGAGCATCAGTAATGAAGCATGCTACTCACCACACACACACACACACACACACACACACACACACACACACACACACAGATATAGACAGATATGGATATAGATATATGTATGTTTATATGTATATGTATGTGTGTATAGATATACACATACAAAGGATATGGCAAATGTGTGAATTTGTTTTGTTTTACTGCACTTATTTGTTATAAATGTATTTTTCCTTTTTATTTGTGGAAGGGAATTCTGGAGGAAGAGAAGAGTTAGTGTTGCCAAAAAATTTTTTTAAAAGGGGGTCACTAAAGCACCTTAGAAATATACAGAAAGGGAAAGATCAGGCAAGCAGGACAACTTAAAAAGTTGCAAGCTGAATTTATTACACACTGCTTTAAAAAGCAAGCTACATACAGTAGAAATTTGCAATTCCCATATAATCCTTTTTTTTCTGTTCTACTTTGGATATTTTTTTTGGAGTTCATTAAATTCAAAAGATATTTTTTTAAATAAAATGAAGATGTTGGACTAAATGACTTCTAAGATACCTTCTAGTTCCACATCAATGATATTAACAAGATTTTAATTTTCAAACAAACTCTCCCTCTGTCCAACCAAGGAAACAGACCAATGCTTGTGTGACATCACATTTCTGATTGTGAAAAAATACTCAGGAGAATTTTAAAAGTTACCTTTTCATTTTCATCAGGATTATCATTCTGACCATTCCCATATATTTGTGCGTACAATCTCCAGATCTCTCCATCATTTGTGACTCTTGAAGTCACTCTGCCAAACAATTCCCGTAGTTTCCCTTTCAGACCAGTTGCAATATCACCACTACGATCAGCCATCCCATCAGTGACTGCCCTGACCAGAATTTTCAGGACCTTATGAAAAAATGCACATAAGTAAGCAAATTAGTAAATTACAAAAACATCTTGTAATTTTGTGTATAACCAGGCTCTAACAAGTTTATTTTTAAAAGTTCCTTTCTAGAATACATATGAATTGAGGTCAGTAATCAAGCATTCTATATTCAACAGACTATTACATGCAACGCCTTCTATAGAGTATATATATATGGACAAGAGGCCAATGATTGGTTCTTCATGTGGGTGGGATGCCAAGGATATGTCCCCAAGTTTTAGCATCATATGGGGCTACAAGGAGCAAAGGAATACACACGTATACCTTGATTCAGTTTAGATTTCCTCTGTGTTGAGTCTTGGGGTGAGGGGGTAGAGTGCAGTGAGGGTGGAGAAACCATGTTTTTGCAGTCCCATGGAAGGGTAGAAGTGGCATTAGAAGTGTCAGAGAGTAGCCATAGGATATATGGCCACAGACAAGTCAATTAACCAGCTGAGCCTCAGATACATCATCTGTAAAACAGCACGACACCTGTAGTAACTATCTCATGGGGTGCCAAAATGAATAAGACGATGTACATAAAGTATGTGGCAAGCTTTAAAATGTTATTGAAGTGTCAGTTGCTATGTATTTTTTCAAATAAAATGTAAGCTCCTTGAGGGCAGGGGCTATTTTTTTTTTTGATCACTGTATCCCTAGGGCCTAGTACAGTGCCTGGCACATAGTAGGCATTTAATAATTACAGTACTGAGTTGAATTAAAAAAACCCTTTTAAAGCCTTAAAATGCTATAGAAATATGAGTTATTATTAAATCAAATTTCTACTCTATAATATTTAGAGACAAAACTGTACAGATACCCAGTCTCTCTGAAATGCACAGCAAATGTTATGGATCATGGGATTTAAAGCTGGAAAGGTCCCCAGAGATCATATAGTCTAACTTCCCCTTTATATCTGAGGTTAAGTGAAGGTGAAGTGAAGGCCACACAACTGGCAACGGCACGCTATTAAAGCGCTGTGATTTGATAGCCAGTCACTGGGATCACTAAAATAACTTTGTTAGGAAAAAAACCTCTTTAGATGTTGGGCAAACCACATGCTCCTAATCAAGGCAGCAGGGTAGTGCAGGGGAAATATGACTAGATTTGGAGCTAGAGGAGCTGGAAATGGAATAATGTCATATCTTACCTATATTTTTACTATTATTTCCTATATTTCCTATTTCTCAATTTAGTGTGATTCAGCAAGAATCTGTCAAGGACCTCGTTTTAGCCTTTAAATGAAAATCATCTATTAGGAGAAAGGCAACATGGTTTCTGCAGGAAGAAATCATGTCTAATTTGCAGAGGGGTAGAAGACTGATTAATTGTGATGAATCAATGGATGTAATACATTTAAATTTTCCCAAAGTATCTCACAGGGTTTCACATCAAAGGCTATCCAATAAATGTAGCTTTCTTGGAATTGGAAGTACTCTTTTATCAAAAATAAGGAAGGAATTGGCTTAGAAATAGGGAACAAAGAATAGGAATAAAAGCAAGTTTTCTTGGAGATTGTGCTGGGATCTGTCAATCAACATTTAGAAATGAGAAGGAATGAAAAGTGAAATATCCAAGTCTGAAGATGACATGAGATTCTTCTAGGTAGTAAAGATGAAGTCCAGTGGAAATATCCATTTGGTGTTATTGCTCTTTCACAGGTCTTCATTTACCACTTGCCATAAAACTCCTGACACTTTACCCAGGTATTTAGTCACCCTCATATTCCATATGGTCAAAGCTCTGCTGCTGGCTTTGCCCATCCTAGTAGATTAGCATGCTTGTTCTCAATCTTTACTCTGTCTTACCTCACTGCCCTTCTAAACTTTGACACTAACACGAAAGTAGAATCACACATTTGATGCTAAAAGGCATCATAGAGGTTATTTAGCTTAACTCCATCATTTTACAGACAAGGAAAAAGAAACTCAGATGTTTAAATGCATACAAAAGCAATTATGTCATGTTTAATTCCCTGATTTTGGTAACACAAACAAATAATTTAATTTCACCTTCTTATCTAAGATCCCCAAAGCAATCATTTTCTTCACAAAAGTTGAAAACCCTGGGAGGAAGTAGTCATTCTCAGAGCTTATGATAGGTAAGGAAAACAAAGACAGGCATAGTCTGATATACACTCTAGATTTTCAGGGAGTAGATTTCAAAAATAACAATAGTATATGCTGACATTTATATAGTACTTTAAAGTTTGCGAAGTACTTTGCAGTAAGCAGACGTATGGAGCAATGGACAGAGTCCTAGACGAGGACTCAGGAAGAGCCAAGCCTGAATCTCCACCCCTGCCTCCTTTGACATTTACTATCTGTATGATGCTGGGCAAATCACTTACCCTCTCAGAGCAGTTTCTTTCTCTGTGATATGAAGGAGTTGGCCTAGATAGCCTCTAAGGTCCCTTCAGCTCCATATCTTTGATCCTCATTTGACCCTCACAGCACTCTCCCATGAGGTATGTATTATTTAACCTGTGATTACTTATGCTGAGAAAATCCCTTCTCCCAATTGTTTTTTCTAACTTACAATGTTAGAGAACTGCCTGGGGTACTTAAGTAGTTAGTGATTTGTCCAGGGCTACAGAATCAACATGTGTGACAGGCAAGACCCAAGCCAAGGTTGTCCTAATTCCCAGGTGAGCCTTCTATCCTCTACGCCTTGTTGCCTCTAAGAAGCATTATTATCTCTATTTACAGATGAGGAAACAGAATTCTGAAAGGCTAAGTGACTTGTCCATGGTCATGCAGGTCTCTCCTGACTTCAAATCCAATGCTCTTTTCATTATATCACAATGCTTATTTGAAAAGTTTGGGAGAAATAGATAGGTAGGACCCACTTCTTAAAATTCAATAAGGAAACTTGGCCCCCGGGAAATGGCAACTGCTCAAAACTGCCATTCTAACAACGTGAGGACTAATGACTCCAATGAGGAGAAAAAGGGGAAGGCACATCAAGAGGTCAAAGTGGATACACAGGGAACTCACTGCCAAATTTAAGACTTTAAAAAGACATACATAAAAGATGGAAACCAGGGCATGTGACTGAGGATGAACACAAGTGATAGAAAGGCATGGTCCTATAAAAACAACGCTAGAGGGGAGCTTGAGGTCAGAATGAACTAAAGTTGATGGCAAAAACATTTTTTTAAATATATTGGTGTAGCTCAGGTGTAGAATTTGTTACGGGAAGTATATGTCTATATATGTACATATGTATATATTTGTATGTATGTATATATATGTATATGGTGTGTGTGTGTGTGTGTGTGTGTGTGTGTGTGTGTGTGTGTATATCCACACTTAACTGTGGCCTTCGGGGAGGTGGGGGAGAGAGAGGAAGAGGGAAAAAAAGAACAAAGTGAAAAGTGCACAGCAGAGAACAAAAGAAAACTTACAAGGAAGCAAAGAAAAGATGGACAGCTCTCAACACAATGTGTAGTATTTATCATACAGGCTTTCTTGAAAATATATTGCTATATATTTTGAATCCTCTCTTATGTTCTGCTGTGCACATGTTTTTTTTTTCTATTTCTTACTTTGTATTTGTTTCAATATCTAAGTTTATGATATGTTTCTTTTTCTTTTCTCTATTCTATATTTGAGTTCTGGGGTTTGAGTCTAAAATTAAAAAAAAATAAATTTAATGAGGAAAAAATATATTGGTAGCAAGAGAAAGAATAAATAAGGGATAAATAAGACTGGCTTAAATTGGATTGTACATTGATGATGGTTAATAGGGAAAAGGTAGAATTGTTTGATACTTATTTTGTTTATGAATTCTACCTCAAGACTGGGAAGTACGGTACAAAAATGAATCACAAGAAGTTAAAATCTAAGACCAAAAGTACATGGTAAGAACGAACTGAGATGTCCTCAATAAATTCATGTGACAAAACCTAAAATAACTATATCTCAGGATCTTGAAAGAATTGTCTGGTGTGATTGCTGAGCTGCTGTCAATGATCTCTGAAAAACTATGGAGAGTGGAAGAAGTACCAGAGGGCTGAGGATAAGTAGCAAATGTTTGATTTTCCCCTCAAAATGGAAGTGGGTAGCATCTTCACACTTTTGACAGATGAACTTGACTTTGATTGTTCACAAAAATCTAGATCATATCATTATCAGGAGGCACTGTGATTATCTAGAAAGAGAAAGAATTGTTAAGAGCTAGTATATGTTCATGAGAATAAGTGCCAAACTCAGCTCATTTTCTATTTTATTGGGGTTACTAGAGCAATCAGAGTCATTTCATTGACAACTTGCTGCATCTGTCAAAGCTTCTCATGATACCCTCACGACTAATCTGGTGAGATGTTAGGTAGATAGGAGGATCTGGAACAAGTTAAAATAACTGAATCCAAAGAGTGGTTATTTAACAGATGTTACATTAGGAGTTCTGTAGCACTCCAGTTATGTATCATAGGCCTTACGATATTCATTTTTATCAGTGAATTGTATGAAGGTATATGTAACCTACATCAAATGAAGAAAGGACCAGTTTCAATCACACAGACATTAATAATAATAATAATAACAATAATAATAATAATACAATGTGGCATCTGCCCCCAAACCTGACAACATGAATTTGGCTGCCTCTGAGGATATTTTACTTAACTCCCTTGATACAAAGTAAATCACTGAGTGCATTAAATAAGAACACTTTTATTTTTCAAAAGAAGAAAAAATGTGAGTGGGACTTGGTCCCAAGTCAACTAGCAAGAAACAAACCTACAAGCTCAAAAGAGAAGTCCCAAGAACGTGCATAGAGCCAGCATTTCTTTGGTGAAGACTGTCCTCTTTTGGTCTTGACCCCCCTTGCTTAGAGATCCTCCTTTAGTCTTGCCCCACTGTCTTGGTTCTGAAATCTGGCATGGTCCAGGCCCTCTTCTCTCACTGTGCCACTGCTATCACTTGAGACCTGGCCCTGGCTTAGGAAGCCCCAGTGCTATGAGCAGAGACAGCCACTGACCATGTTTTTCATTCTTCTACAAACCTTCCTCCTGGAGGTCCCCCGCCACATCCTCTGCTTGGTCATCCTTAAGCAAATACTTTCTGTTTACAGTATTCTGGGAAATAAAGTCCTTTCCTACTGATATCACTTTTGATAAATACATGTATCTTTTGTACAGATACATACATATCTTTTGATAGATAATATACATACATACACATCTATCTATTAAACATGCTTATCAAATTTACAGAAGATACAAAACAAAGAGAACGAAAAACATCTCAATGGGCTAGAATGATGGGACAGAACTAATATGATTTAATTCAATAGGGATGAATGTAAAGTCTAGCACTTAGAATGAAAATAGAGCATGGGGGAGGTGTATCTAGACAACAATTTGAGTGGAAAAAAAGGCTGGAGCGTTTAGGAGTCTAAAAACTCATTGGAAGTCAGTCATATGACACAACAACCCCAAAAGCTAACGGCATATCAGACTGTATGAATAGAGACATAATTTCCAAGGGAATGACTGTACATCTCCTATCTCAATGTCTTTCATCTAATTGTCTCTCATGCCTGGATGGAGCTTCACCTTCATCTGATCCTCAGCTAAAGTACCACCTTCTACATGAAGCCATCCTCCCCACCATTCCTAGTATCCTCCCTCCCAAACTTCCCTGTATTTATTTGTTGGTTCTATTTTTTTGTATATGCTTATACATTTACTTGTTTTCTCCATTAGAATGTAAACTAAAAGTAGAGATTGTTTCTTTCTATTTATATCTCTACTGCCTTGGATACTACTGTATCCAACATATAATAAGCATTTAATAAATGCTTACCAATAATAATCTTGCTGTTCTTTGCCCTAATCAGACTACATATCAAGTACTGTGTTCAGTTTGGGGCATCACATTTTGGGAAGGACACTAATAGGCTAGCATGTGAATCATGAGAGGATTGTGGGCCACAAAATAAAAGAATCCAGAGATGTGAAGATGTACAAGAAAAGACCTGAAAGAGGCCATGACAGCTCTCTTCAAGGATTCTAAAGGGCTGTTATGCAGAGGATGGATCAGAGTTTGCTTGGCTTGACTCTAGAAGACAGATCTAGATGCAGACAGTGCACTGCAATGAGGCAAGCTTTGGCTCAGTGTGAGGAAAAACTTGTTAACATGTAGAGCTGTCCAGAACAAATGGAATGAGCTCCCCCAGGCTATAGCAGGTTGCCCATTACTGGAGGTCTTCAAGTAGAGACTAAAGGATCACGTGTCACTCTTGGTCAGGTCTAGGTTGGACTCACTGTCTTCTCATTATGAGCTTCTGGGATACCATAAAACTGGAAATGTCACTCCAGCTTTGCGATGAACTATTTAAACATATTCTTTAGCCTGTGAAATGACCTATGGCTCAGAATTGGTGGGCACCCAATGTTTCAATAACAACATTCCATTACATCAGCATTGTACTACTATCTTTTATGGTGTGGAAGAAATTATTCTGACATAAAATGATTACTTAACAGAGGTTACTTTTCACAAGGGATGTCAGATAAACATCTTATTGACTTGTATTAGCTATGCTATTGCATTGCTGGTCTGCATTTGACAGTTATAGAGTCCCTGCTATTTATTATCTGGGGGAATGACTACAGAGAGTAATACACAAGCTAGAGTACACTGCATTCATGCAGTATATGTCTAGGGTATCTGTTGCTAGATAAGAAACCATTCCAATGCAACAAGGAAAGGTTTCCCAGACCCTTCTGTGTGGAACAGTCTTTAACTGGGGAGTAACCTGAACCCCACAGTCTTCAGAGTTAAAGTCATCTAGTCTGCACTCCTGCACAGGACCTCATCACCTCACATTTGGACTACTGCGATAACCTGCTGGTTGACCTTCCTGCCTCAAGTTTCTCCCCTACTCCAGTCCATTATCCACTCAGTTGTCAAAATGACCTTTCTAAAGCACAGATCTGACCATGTAAACTCCAGTGGCTTCCTATTGACTCCAAGAGCCAATATAAAATCCTCTGTCTTTTAAAAACCCTTCATAACTTGGCCTCCTTCAACCTTTCCAGTCTTCTTACATTTTATTTCTCACCGACAACCCCCAGCTTATTCTCTGATCCAGCAATATCAGAATTCTTACTGTTTCTTGCACTGAACACTCCATCTGCTGGCTCCATGTTTTTTCATTGGCTGTCCCCCACGCCTAGAGTTCTCTTCCCCCTCATTTCCCTTTCTTGGCTGCCCAAGTTTCCCTTCAAGTGTCAGCTCAAATACTATCTTCTATCCTATCCTTTTCTGATCCTTCTTAATTCTAGTACCGTCCCTTTATTGATTATCTCCAGTTTATCAACTGCATATACCTTGTTTCTATATAGTTATGTTCAGATTGTCTCCTGCTCCTTGACAGCAAAGAATGTCTTTTCCTTTTCTCTGTATCTCCAGTGATTAGCACAGTGCCAAGAACATAATAAGCACATAGTAAACGCTCTTGTTGATTTGACTTGGTCTCCAACCCAGGTTCAACCCCTCATGAAGGAAAAGGGGGGGGGGGGGGGGGGGGGGGGGGGGAGAGGGGAGAGGAATTGCTCTAGAATTTCTCCACTTCCTCAGGTCCAGGAAGAATATCCTTTTTTCTCTACACCACCTTCAGGTCTAATCACTGAAGATAAGTTGGGATCAAAAAGAGTTCATATATGCAAAGGTTGGGAAGAAGTAAAAGAAAACAAAGTTGTACAAGGCTTAAGTACATAGTTTTAACCCAATGGGATTCTAGCTCATTCTTGCCCTTCCCATTATTTTAACTTTTTGATAGCTTTTTAACTTAGACAAGGTTAACTCAACAAATCTTACTAAGTGCCTACTATGAGCTGGGCACTGTGTTAAGTCTCGGGATGTAAAGGCAAAAGGGAAAACCATTCCTCTAGAATTCCTAGAGCACTACTCTTTCCAATGAACTACACCTCTTCATTTTAAAGATCAGGAAACCGAGGTCTTAAGAGGGATAGTAATGCTGAACATGGCCATACACACCAGTAATCCCTACAATTGGGGAAGTTGAGACTAAGGTGATCATGGAGGAAGTGAGATTTGAGTTCGGCCCTGAAGAATGAGAGGAAGAGAAGGATTAACAGGTAGGAGGAGGGGTTTAAGCATAGACATCCTTTAACATCCCCAAACACACATCCATGACATGATAATAAGAGCTGACATTGTTATACTACTTTAAAGCTTACAACACATTTTACAGGTATTATCTCATTTAATCTTCACAACTACATAGTTACCCTGTGAGGTAGGTGCTAAAAATTACTTTTCCCCCTTTTTGTTTGGTTGGAATCTGTGATCTCAACAATACTGCTAAATCCTTATGTGTAAACTTAGTCCACTAGTGCAGATCAACCATTGGTCTGTAATTTGTATTCCGAAAGAATCTCTGAGAGATTTGAGTTACTTGTTCATGGTCTCATAGCTAAAATGTAAGAAGTAAAACTTGAATCTAGACATTCCTGACTCCAAGGTTGGCCCTGGCCATGCTACCACTCATATCCCCATTTTATAGAACACTGAGACTTAGAGGGTTTATATGATTAGCCCATGATCACAGAGCTAGTAAATATAAGAGGTGGGATTTGAACCCAGGTCTCTCCTGACTCTTGTCTAGCACTTTTTGTACCACACCATCCTAATGAGAAGATTGGCCTGGCAGGAGTGGAAGGCAGAGACTGCAAAGCAATTGGGAAAAAAAGTTTAAGACATCGTGGCCATTTTATAGTAGACTAGAAAAGCAGTCTGTAGAATCTAGACTTTATGCTATGGGCAATAAATGCTGCCTGGAAGTTCCTGGGGTTGTTTAACCCAGAGAAGAGAGGACAGAGGGAACATTCAATGAGCTGTCCTGGAGAAGAGGAAAAATACTTTATCTGTTTGGCCCCAAAGGGCCAACTAAGATCACTACACTGAAGTAACAAAGAAGTACATTTAGGATTTCCCAACCCCTGGCGCTATCCAGAAGTGCAGAGAGCAACCACCGGAGGTAAAGGGCAACCTGTCCTTCGCTCAATGTCACCACACAGTAGATGTCTTCGAACAACAGCCAAATAACTACATGTGAGGGATTATTACAGGAGAGATTGTTGGAACAAACTGGATGAATGGTCACTGCTCAGCCCCTCCGAGGGGCTGACTAATTCCTGCTAGGCAATTTACCCATGGTCCTGACAGCAGTGATCTACTAGGTAATAGTCTTCATGAAGGTAGAAAACCTCAGTGATTAGGACCCTTCCTCAGGTGCTGACATCCTAGAGCGTTTAGCATGTAGCACAGTCAATTATACTTTTTCTATATCAACATAAAATATGGGTGCAAACAGTGAAATTGTGAGGTCAATTTTGAAGAAGAGTTACAAAGAAATGAGTAACAGCACTGACCACGGTAAGAATGTCACAAAGACTGGAAAAGAGAGTGTTGATGCACTTGGCCTAATGTATACTAGATATTTCAATATTTTAAAAATTTTATGAAAATGAAAATCTTCCAGATAATTCTATATTCCAACATGAAAAGTGTTTTATGTCTAAGGAACAAGAATGAATACAAGAAAGGAATCTATTGGCATACTTGGAGATAACTTCTTGGTTAATAAAGAACATAACTCTGAGAAGCTATTTAAAAGTATGATTTCATAATAATTTAATAATTAATTATTCAAATCATTTAATAAGCCTTAAAATTACTTAAATAATTTAACAAAATATAATTATAATTAGATAATTATCAAAATGATTATGTAGCTAACACTTTCATTGCATTTTAAGGTTTGAAAAATATACATTATTTCATTTCATCATCACCTAAATCCTATAAAATAGGTGCTATTATTATTATAGGAGCCTGAGACAAACCACCACCAATAAGCAATATAGCTACTGACAGAACTTCTGCCAAGATAGCTCTTTATGGTAGGCTAATATGAGAATGTCTAATCAGCTGTCTCTACAGTCAAATGCCTGAAAGCAGCCTCTAAGTTGAAAAACATCCTAATTTAATCCAGGAGAGTCAGTTAATTAATTTGCCCAAAACCTCACAGTTAATGTGTATCTAGGGCAAGGCTTGAACCCACATTTTCCTCACTCCAAGACTGGCCCTTTATCTGCAACACCATACTGCTTCTCAATCATCTATCAATCTCCCATCTAGAGTGACAGTTTCCAAAAATATCAGCCCTGAAAGAAAACTATATTTCTTTATCAAAGACAAAATGTATATTTTTCTTCCTCTGAATGCTATTTATTTATTACAGACTAATATTAGACTAACAGACTATATAGACTATTACAGACTAATTTATTTTCAGAATACTTTGGAAGTATTCCTCACAAATGAAATGAAAATTCCAATTTTAAAAATGAAGCTGGTCCTATGTTATTAAGTGGAGTGGGAGTGGAAGGATGAAGGAAATGTAACTGACCAAGGATTTAAAATACGGCCTGGCTTCTTTAGCTATTAACTAAATTTCTACTAACTTCTGACTAAAACATAAGCAATTCTATGTCAGATGAGGCACAAGAATAAAAAAATAATAAAATTGATAATAAAAACCAACATCTAGGAGGTCATGTAAAGTCTGCAAATACACTTTACATACACTAGGTCATTTGAAACTCACAATCACCCTTACTATAAATGCTATGAGAGCAGGAACCTAAATTCGATTGTGTTGCTTGTGACTTGCATTCTAAGTGTCTCCCAAGATAGAGCTATAATGAAATTTACCAAAATCAGACATCTGTCTGACATCAGGGAGAAATCATATGAAAAAACCAAAAACAACGCAGCCTATCCCAGCTAAAAAAATGTCTTAGTTTCTAATGTAGAAATATGTTTAACATCATTGTACATGTATAAACTATTTGAGCTCGCTGTCTTGGGGAGGGGGAGGGAAGAGAAGGAGGGAGAAAAAGTTGGAACTCAAAATCTTACAAAAATAAATGTTGAAAACTATCTTTACATGTAATTGGGAAAAAATACTATTAAATGTAAAAAAAAATTTTTTTTTTAAATGCTTTCGTCTCTCTCATGGGCACTCAGGACAGGCATGCCAGAGCATAATGAGCTCCTCTATGACAAGGTGCTCTTTACCTTTGTTCGGCAGCACTGCTTCTTGCCTGTAACTCAAACCCAATGTGGAAAGAAATACTTGTTCTTCCCTTCAATCTGATTTCATTTATTCTCTCCTTGCCTTTCTGAAGGTATGTGCACAGAGTGAGCAATTGTGCAAAAGAAGAGTCTGGGTCTGAGGCTCCCAAAACATTTCTAAGGACCGGTTCTTACAGGGCCATTGAAGTTCAGACAGCATTCAACACGACTAAGCCACAATTGAAATTAGGTCTTTAGTTGTCTCTAGGAGACTGACAATCACGGGCTGTTCCTGCCAAGGCAGCTCCCGAGAGAGTGAAGCGATTCTGCTGCCATCCAACTCTTCTCACACATCTTATAGCCTTTGAATGCAGTTCAATTTTCTACAGCTCTCAAAGAACGTTTCTATCCTGATTAGAGCTTATTTCAGTTTTGGGAAGGCTTAGAAATGAGACCTTTAGGAAGAGTCCACAAAAGATGTAATAACTGGTATCATGCATCCATTCAAAAGGATTTGGTTCTTATCTGTAACATTCTAGTCATTATCTATCACATATTTATGCTGATTTTATTTCTCTCTTGGCATATAAATCTCCCAATTGTAAGTTAGCAAATAGATTTAGTGTTTAGAGTGTCCTAGCCTGAGGGATCAACAAATTAATTCCAATTAGTAGATTAAAATACTAAGGATTTCAAGCTGGCTGGCAGTATTGGGGAGATGCTAGCTCCTAAATTATAGAATGTAGTCTTTTGTCTCAAGGAATGTGTAACTGGAGTATCAAGTCATTCTGAAGAGAAATAGATGCAGATAAGAGAAACAGAGGTAGTACCGTGGATTGGGCTGTGGGCCTGGAGTCAGGAAGACCTAAGTACAAATCCAGCCTCAGACACCACCAGTATAACCCTACGCAAGTCACTCTGGAGGCAATTTGATTTTGAAAACACTAAATGAGGACTTTCTTGATCTCCCTATTGGGGTGGGTGGGTGTGTGTGGGTGGGTGGGTGTGTGTGTGTCCCCAGTTATTAGCACTCTCCCTCCTAAAATTAATGAAAAAGTGTTTATTAAGAACTTACCATGCATCATGCAGTGTGCAAGGCACTGGGGACTCAAATACCAAAGTAATCAGTCCCCACCTTCAAGAGGCTTACATTCTAATAAGAGGACATTATATACAAAGCACCAGTGAAGGGAATTTTGCTCTAGGGAATCTAAGAGTTTCTGAATGGAGCCACATAGATTACTATGCTCTTTTTTAGTTGCAATGAGCATAATAATTTGATTACTGTTCCACTGCAAGACCTGGAAGCTAGGGTAGGGAGTGGGAGAGAGGGCAATGCAATGTGAAGGGGTGTAGATGGATGAATGCAAGGCATGGTCTGAGGCTTTACAGAGATAGTGAGCTTAGTCAATTTGTACTCACTCACCAATCAGAACATCTCATTTCTAGGATAAAGGTCCAAAATTCCAAAAGTGAACAAATTAACTCTCCCCATGTCTCAGAAAGTCTGTTCCAGAAGATGTGGTTCCAGGTAAGGAGAGATGGGGAAATGGGTTATAGCAAATGATAGAATGTTGGGGTAGATGGAAGTTACAGTGTATTATTTTGTAAATACTTTGTATTCACTTACTTGTTTGCATTGTTTGCATTGTATCTTCCCTTCTCCACCCCCTACAATATAAGCTCTATGAAAGCTCTAAGAAAAGAGTTTTGTTTTTGTCTTTATAGTCACAAAACTTTGCACGTAGCAGATGTTTAATATATGCTGATGGAACAGAATTCTTGAATGGAAAATTAAATTGCTCTATATGAACCCAGTTCTTTGCCAAGTTTTTCAAAGAGATGTTTGAACAGCAATAAAACATAATATCATTAATTGGGTAGATCAATGACTACAATGATTGGGGTTCTTCCCCCTTCAGTGTATCAATAAGATTCTTATCAATATCCTTCCAGAAGTTTCTCATAAGGGATTTACTCAATGCACTACAGTGGAGGCTTGACTTTGGGCCTTTTAATATCTTTTGGACACCAAATATAGGGTTGTGGATTTCCATCAGTTATGCCTTCCTCACACAATTTAAGTAGCCTTTTTCTCATTATACATGACCTTTGATGGTATCTTTTATACTTCTTCCTGAACACAAGTGAGGGTAATAGCAATACTATGGTAATATGGACACCATGCATCTCTCCATTATTCTATTGGTCACCTGGTATTTTGAAACTTCTGAGATCATGATGTACCATGACTGGTAGCCACATACAATCACAAGAATACTGGTGTTTAAACGATTTAGCTTTTCAACAGTGAGCAACTTGGGTTTATTTAATGCATTGTATTATTTCCTAAATGCATACTATCCAATTTCCTCCTAGCTCATTTTGGAAACAGGCCAGGCTCATTTTCCAGCTCTTGTCAAAGACTCATGCACTAACGCAATGCCTCTCTAATTGCATATTATACTCTGGCCAATATGTATTCTTCACCCACTGGGTTTTTTCCCTATAGATAATTACTCTGATCTCATTTGAGCATCTCACTCAGAAACCTTTACAGGGTTGATATAATCAGCAAAATATCATTTGTGAACAGGAGCATATGAAAAACTTCACTATCAATAGGAAATCCCTCTTCCAGCGAACACCATTTAAGGATTTCTACAAGACACTGGTAAACAGCTCTGGCAAAATGTCACTCTTAATGCTGATATTCAATGACTCTCTGAATAATAATAATAATAATATTCATAGCTAACATTTACATAGGTTTATGGTGTGTCAGGCACTGTGATGAGTGCTTTACAATTATTATTTCATTTGATCCTCAAAAGAGTCATGGGGGGTAGGTGCTATTATTATCCCCATTTTACAAATGAGAAAACTTAAGGAAACAGATATTAAGTGACTTGCCCAAGCTCACACAGATAGTAAGTGTCTAAGGCCAGATTTGAAATTAGGTATTCCTGACTACAGGACTGCTCTCTTTCCATTTTGCTACCTAGCTGCCCCATAGTTCACAATGTTTAACAAAGTTCAAAGTTGCAAACTGTGAGATATCCAAGATGTTCTGCTATAGAGAGACACAGGCTACATTTAAATTCAACAAATTCATATCTGTCAGAGCAATGCCAATGAACTCAAGTGGAACAAGGGAGAAGGAGGTGCTGGATGGGAATGAGTAACTGAAAAAAATGTACCAGAGAGAGATGGAAAAGTTTATCTATCTTACATGATGGAAAAGGTGATGTGATCATTATAAATTATTCTAACTTCCCTACCAGCAGCCTTTACCACTTAAAGGTCCCTTCTTTTCCAGCTCCCCTTCATATATTTTCTTCTCTCATTAGAAGTGAGCTTTGAGGGTAGGAACTGTCTTGTTTGCTTACATTATGTGTTCAGGATTTAGCACATGTGTGCTTGAGACATGGTGAGTTCTTAATAAATACTTTGTTTCTCTCTCCTCTCTTCCCCTCCTCCTCTTCCTCTCTTTTGTTCTCTCTGTCTCCTTTTGCACAAGCTGCACACCCCTCCCCCCATTCATGGAAATGTTTTCCCTCCTGACTTTTACAGCAAGTTTCTCAGATAAAAGCCTCATGTCTGAAACACATAGAGAACTGAGCCAGACTTATAAAATTTGAGCCCATTCTCCAATTGATAAACAGTCAAAGGATATGAACAGGCAGTTTTCAGAAGAAGAAATCAAAACTATCAATAGTCACATGAAAAATGCTCTAAATCATTACAGATTAGGGATGCAAATTAAAACAAGTCTGATATCCCACCTTATAACTATCAGAATGGCTAACTTAGGGGCAGCTAGGTGGCGCAGTGGAAAGAGCACCAGCTCTGAAGTCAGGAGGACCTGAGTTCAAATTCCACCTCAGAACAAACACTCAACACTTAAGTCACTTAATCCCAATTGCCTAAAAAAGAAAAGAAAAAGTTTCAAGATTTAACTTGACAGAAAAGGAAAATGATAAATTCGGGGCAGAGGGTGGGGGGGGCAGAAAAACAGGTACACTAAGGCAATGTTGGTAGAGCTGTGAACTGACCCAACCATTCCGAAGAACAATTTGGAACTATGCCCAAAGGGCTATAAAACTGTGCATACCCTTTAATCCAACTATATCACTACTAGGTCTGTATCTCAAAGAGATCAAAGAAAGGGGGAAAGGACCTATATATACACAAAAATATTTATAACATCTTTTTTTGTGGTGGGAAAAAATTGGAAATTGAGGGCGTGCCTATCAGTTGGGGAATGGCTAAACAAGTTGTGGCACATGATTGTGATGGAATACTATTATGCTATAAGAAATGAGGAGAAGGATGGTTTCAGAAAAACCTTGTAAGTCTTATATGAATTAATACAAAATAAAGTGAGCAGCACTGAAGAACATTGTACACAATATTAACATTGTAATGATGATCAACTGTGAGCTACTGATCAACACAATGATCCAAGATACAATGATCTTAGACAATTCCAAAGGACCAGTGATGAAAAATGCTGTCCACCTCCAGAGAGGGTGCTGATGACCTCTGAGTGCAGACTGAAGTATACTCTTTTTCACTTCATATTTCTTGCTTTTGTTTTGTTTTATTTTTTGGGGGGTGGCAACACGGCTAATATGGAAATATGTTTTGCATGACTTCACATATCATATTGCTTGTCTTCTCAATGGGTGGGGAAGGGACAGGAAGGAGGGAAAATTTGGAACTCAAAAAAATTTTTAAATGAATGTTAAAAATAAATAAGAAATGAAAAAAAAAGAAAAAAACATACCTGCTCTTGACTTGTAGCCACCATAATTACACAGATTATTTTATTGTTGAGAACAGGAGCCCCAGACCCAGGCTCTTATGTTCTTTGTAAACAAATTATCTCCCAAAATGTTATGCACACGATAGATAGAAATTGAAGTGATCCTGGTACAGGATTCCCTAGAGGGTCAGAAAGCCAGTTTGGCTAATCATTAGTAATCTGCAGGAAAATCTAAGGGGCACTAATGTATATGAAAATTACCTAAGAGGCAGAAGGAGCAGAAAACCCAAACTTATGTCAATGAGTAAAGACCAACAAACTGGCATAATCAGACTGGTCTGGTTAAACTAACTGGTCCCCATATGGGGAAGCAGTTTCCAAGGCAGCATAGAGAAACATCACACAGAGAGGTCCAGAAGATTCCTATTTTCTGTTCCTCCCAGGCAGGAAAGAAGGTTAAAAGGCAGGAGAAGCTGCCCTCAGCTGACTCTGCAGAGCACAGAGATTCTGACTTCAGCAGAGAGAGCAGGCCAAGCATCACATTTCTATCTGATAATGCATTCTCCTTAAGAGATTGTGACTCAGCAACAGGTGACTACAGGAGGCAGTGTTAAGCGCCATCTCTGACAGTGAATGGACAATCCAGAAGAACCGCAGACCTTAAAGAAAGCCTTGAAACTTCTAATAGCCAAAGCAGTTCCATCTATTACAGCTACGGCTACTAGCCTTAAAGGACAAATTATGAAAAGGTCACAATCACAGTTATGAGACAAGCTCAATTTTAGCGATGACGGAAGTACACATAAGCGATTTAGGAAGAGAAATATCACAGATAACAACGCAGATGTTTTTGTTTTTTTTTTAAATTCATGTGCCTTTTATATTTCTGAGTTTATCCTTTTTTAAATACACAAAACTGACTAATTCATTAGTTATGAGTAAAAAAAATACTTCAATACAATGCTGATTAACAAAAAGAAATGTTTTTTCTAAACAAGTGATTGAATTATTAGTTACTTCTTAGCCTATTTAAGTACCCATGTTAAACAGAGCTTTTCAACTCATATATATAACCTTACAAAGTGACCAACTCAAAGTGTAGATGATGTCCGCAGATGGCGCCTTTGTTTGTACCTGACTTATTATTTCACTGGTGTAAAAAACTCTCAGGATATATCCTCTATCAATGGAGACCAGCACACAAAAGAAAGGAAAATTTCAAAGGATATTGCAGATACTACTCAAATGACTAGGAGTATAATTCAAAAAAATTATTTTTACAGAAACGGAATATAAATCAGGAATTGTCTCTAGTCTTGGCTCTGTCACTTACTAGCTATGTGACCTTAGCCAAATCACTTCATCACTGGATTTCAGTTTCCTCAGTGTAAAATGAAGAATCTGACATCATTGTCTCTCAGGTAACTGAGCTCTATCATTCTATGACTGAGTTCAGTTATGAAAATAATTCACAAAAACATTTCACATTTATTTAGGGTTTTTCTCACAACAAACCTGGAAGGTAAGCAATGCTATTGTTCAGTCATTTCAGTCTTGTCCAACTCTTTGTAACCCCATTTTGGGCTTTCCTGGCAAAGATACTAGAATAGTTTGGCCTTTCTTTCTCCAGTTCTTTTATAGATAATATTGAAACAAATGGGGTTGAGTGACTTGCCCCGGGTCACACGGTTAGTAAGTGTCTTAGGCCAGATTTGAACTCAGGAAGATAAGTCTTTTGGACTCTAAGCCCAGCATTCTATCCACTGAACCACCTAGCTGTCCCATGGTAATGCAAATACTATTATCCTGATTTTACAGATTTAGAAACTAAGAGTTAGAGTGATGAAGAAGTGACTTATCTATGGCCACATGGTGAGAAATTTCCAGAGAGCTCGGATTTGTGCTCAGGTCTCCTGACTTCAGTTCAGCATTCTTTTTGTTTAATCACAGATTCTCTTCCAACAATCCAGTTAGAGATCTCCAATGTAAAAGCACCAGGAATACCATTCTGTGTGGGTTCTGTATCATGACTAAATGCATATCAATTTTCAAGCCACTGATTCAGAAGCTTGTACAAAATAGAGATAAAATTCCTGATTTATTATTGCTTTAAAATATCTGGCATTAGAGTACCAGGGAAAAGAGAACCAAGCTTCCTAATCTGGAGAATATTTCCTTATGAAGAATTATTTTTTACTTTTCCCTTGTGAAATATAACAATTTTCCTTTAAATCAAATTTGAAAGAATTTTAAATTATTACATTATAGTTTGTCAGTTATATTATAGCTTATTAAATTATGTTATATTCCATTCCATTCCATTGTTAGGTATTATATATTTTATTATATTACATTATATTGTGTATTTAAGGATCAATTTCAACTGCAGAATTGAATGAGACAATCTGTCTCTTACCTGAACATCTTTGTATTTATCTCGTAAATCCATGAGTCGATGATAAGCTTTAATGGCTTCTGAAAATTCACCGACATCAGTGCTGGTGAGAATATAGTTTTCCCAAATCTGCCAATGTTCATAATTACATTTAAGAGCTTCCTGCAGTGTTCGAAAAGCTTTGATTCTGTGGAAGGTGGAATAAAGAAAGGGACATACACAAACATAAGAACATATATACCTATATACATATATACAACGTTATATATGTTAGTTAAAATGAGTAAAAAATTCAAGATTCAGAATAAGATATACATTACCAGACATGTAGGAAACTAAGATTTTTTTTTGCTTGACTATGAATATTTGTTACAAGACTAGTTTTTTTTTTAGTTTGTTTTTGCTTTGCTTTGTTTTGGTTTTGGTTTTCAGTTGAAGAGCAAAAGAAAAAGTGGGATAGTGATAGGGTAGCCAAAGAGAAAAGAAAAATTAAGAAATGAAAAAGAGGGAGACTGAAATATTTTTTAAATGCCCAAAGAGAATGCAAGATTTTACATTTATCCCTACTACATTTCATCACCTTAGATTCAGTTTTGAGTCCTAGTCTGTCAAGATCATTTTAAATTCTGACTCTGCAGTCTAGTGCCCTGGCTATCTCTCTCAAATTTCTTTCAGCTGCAAATGTGATAATGATGATATCTATGGTTTTATTGAAGTCATTAATAAAATTGTTAAACAAAATTTTAGGAAAATTCCCATGAACTATTTAGGTGTAATGAGTAGGAATTGAAGAGAAGCAAAGTTAGGCTTAATATAAGGAAAACTTCCAAACAATTAGGTATATTCAAAAGCTGACAGGGTACCTTACAGGACAGTGGGTTCAGCAGAGACCTATGAAGGACCCTACTAGAGACATTATATCCTATATTAGGATATATAATTTATTATATATCCTAATATAGGATATATAATTTATTATATATCCTAATATAGGATATAAAAGGATATTAAAAGAAATGTAATGACAACAAAAAAAGATTAAAGACAAAAAAAGTTCTTTGTGCAAAGAGTGAGGGTTGGTGAAACAAACTACTATATATAATTGTAATGGAATATCACTGTTTTATTCAAAAGGATGACTATGAAATATATAAAGAATTTCATTAAGACATACAAAATAATGTAAAGCTTATAAAGCAGAAACAAAGCAGCATACATATGTACTATGACAGAAGGAAAGAAACAAGTATTTATCAAGTGCCTACTATGTGCCATAAGCACTTTACAACTATAATCTCACCTGACCCTCACAACAATCCTGGGAGGTAGATGCTATTATTATCTTCTTTTTACAACTGAAGAAACTGAGGCAAACACAGGTTAAGTGACTTGGCCAGGGTCACACAGCTAGTGAGTATGGCTAGACTTCAACTCAAGTCTTTCTGACTCTAGGTCCTGTGCTCTATCCACTGTACCACCTAGTTGTCTGTAACTATACAAAAGCCAGCAATGAAGCTACTGGAAGGTATGAGTTGTGTTTTTTTGTTTTTTTAATTTTTAGGCAATTGGGGTTAAGTGACTTGCCCAGGGTCACACAGCTATTAAGTGCCAAGTATTTGGTCTGAGGCCGGATTTGAACTCAGGTCCTCCTGACTTCAGGGCCGATGCTCTATCCACTGCACCACCTAGCTGCCCCGAGTTGTGTTTTTATACATACACACACACACACACACACACACATATACACATATATAATATAATAACTATTTTTGTTATATGTCTTTATTTTTAAAAGGAAAAAATAAATTCAATTTCAGTTCAAATTGGCCCCCTAATTTTTAATTTGGTTAAGTTATTTCTCAGCTGAAAAAAGTAGGGTCATTTCAGGCTTTAGCAAGATAATGGAATTCACTACAGACTTAGTTCAATTTGATTTAAAGATCTTCTAGTTATGAGGAAACTACATCAAATGTGTTCAGAAAACCATGTTTATATTTTGTTTAAATGTCTTATGGTAAGAGTAATATGAATTCTATCAGGAAAATAAAATTTTTTTAAAACTTCAAAAATTATAGCTATTACTAGGAAATCATTATATTTAAATCTGAACTAACACCTACACAGTTGATACTACCAAAATGTCTGTTGGAAAGGAAGCTGTTTTTCTCTTTAATGGCAGAAGTTTGCTGGGAGGAAAACAGGTGGGGTAGGCCACTGGGGCTTTTGTTCTTTCAATGTAGAGATGCCTTTTATGGTTTTTCTGTTCTCCTTCTTAGATTGTATGGAGGAGAATAAAAACACTAGAGGGAATTTGTCTCAATGGCTATAAAGAAGCCTGAAATCACTGGAAATACTCTTTCAGTTTTATTATAGTTGGTGGCTATGAAAAGCTGGAAAAGGTACTTTGTGCTGTACAGCAGAATACTTAAGGAGAAATCATTGGAAAGGACTTTTGATCCTCAGCTGAAATGTCCAACTACTTATCAGTCCTCAGTACAGAATTACTCTTAACAGGGAATCCTCTATGAATCAGAATGAATTAGAATTCTAATCAAAGGCCAAGGGAAGAGGAAGCTGTGACTCAGAGATAAAAATAAGCAAGAAAGGCACTAAGCTCTACCTAGGCAATTTATTTATTTAAAAATGTGTCCCACATAATATTATCTTCACACACGATACAGCTAACATTGCCATGTTAACAGAGTTCTATTTTTTATAAACAAATAAATTCATGACTCTGTTATCAAAACCTTAAACAAAACACCACTTATAGGTCAGACTACGGCTTCACAGAAATCAAAGAGAGTATTACCACTAGTAGCAATGTTCTCCTAAGTAAAAAAATAACAGCTGACAATTATATACCATTTTAACATCTGCAGGAGGCTTTACATATCCTCACAACTTTATGAGGCAGATTTTGCAGCTATTCTGAGGATGAAGAAAATGAAGTTTACAGAGATCTATAGGCCTGTCCGAGGTCACACAGCCAAATGTCTAGCAAATCCAAGGCTAGAACCCAAGAACCTTAATTCTTCAGGGATGTGCTTCCCATTACAAAGCTTGCCCTTAAAATGGAATGGGGAAACATTTATTAAGTACCTCCTATGGGCCAAACACTGTGCTAGGTGCTGGAGATATAAATAAAGAAGTGAGACAGTCTCTCCTCTCAAAGACGATACATAAAAGAGAGTTAGCATCATGGCAGACAGAAATGTCAGGAAGTACTTAGCAGGGGAAATGGCAAGGTCAGAAAGAACTGAGCTCGGGGATGCCTCTAACAGAGGTGAGCATTGGGAGTGGGGCATGGGGAAAGAGTCAGCCAATCATCTGAGAGTGGGCTTGGTAGGGGAAGGGGAAGGCCCATGGTTCTCTGTGTCTAGAGGTACTAGTGCCTGGTCGGTTGGCCTGCCCATTGGCAGGCTGGAGTGGGGAAGGAAAAGGTCCTTGCAATTGTTTTTCATGCATTAAAGAAATCTAGAATACTACCATCTTGTGCTCAGTCACTGGTAAAATAAGACTGGGGGGGTGGGGGGGAAGAGTCAGTGTTTTGATGTCTACCTTATTTTTCTGTATTAGGAATATGCCAAGGTATAGCACAGATGTTTTCAACATAAGATGAAATCATTTCCAGTATATGTGAAATTCTGACCTACTTAACTTCCTCACAGTTTGGGACTTCCTCAGCCTACTGACTTAAATGTTCGTCACAAGTCAGTAGCCACTCCATCACAATCACCCAGAAGCCCTCAAGTGGATCCCTATGGAAAAGTAGTAAGAATGGTAGGCCCCATCACTTGCTGACCAAATCAGTGAAGCCCAGATTTGCAGTGGAGACCCCTCCCCCCACCATAAACACATACTAGTCTTGTATCTCATTGCGTATAAAGCCAGAGGGTATGGTGGCTCTCTGCATCTTGCCATTTCAAATTCCAACAGTGCATACAGAGGAAGGAGGGAATGACAGTTACTTCTGTCGGCTCTGCAACACATGCACAACACACCCATCTTTTAAATCCATTTCCCTTTTTCCCTTCTCTCTGCTACCATCATAGTACTAAATGACATATCACCTGGATATCACAATAGCCTTCTAAATTGTTTTCCTGATTCCAATCTCTTGAATCTTTCTTACCATCACTATCATAGTATGAATATGATGATCGTGTCACTGCCCTCTTCAAAAACCATCAATGGCTCCCCACTGTCAACTACATAAAGTTCAAACTTCTTAGCTTTGCATTAAGGTTTTCTATAATATTCAAACTGGCTGACTCACGGCTCCCAGGAGTCAGATGCTCCACTCTTTCCAATTCCTAGTAATGTGTCATCTCAGGGAGGTCCCTAGACAGACACTATTCCCTAGTAATCTCCAATACTATCTATTGAAATTCCATCTATCCTTCAAGGCCCTGCTCAAATGCTGTGTACTCCATGAAGCCTTTCCTGGTTCTCCTATCCAGAAGTAACCTCTCTCTGTTCAGATCTCTCCCAGGATTGTTTGTCTCTCTCCTATTATCTGTACATCGGTATACTCTTTCATCTGCCAGGTTTTCAACTCACAAAGGACAAGAGCAGTGTCTTATTTACCTTCGTATCCCCAGTCGTGTAGCACTGTGCTGTGCACACAGTAAGTACAAAATGCTTATTGGATATCATATAAACTCTCTGGAATAAAATACAAATTCCTCAGTGTAGCATTTAAAGTCCTTCACAATCTGGTTCCAACCTGACTTTTCTGACCTGTTTCATTATTCTCCTTGATGCTCTTTATGTTACAGCCAAATTGGACTACTTTCCCCCAAGGCTCAGTCCTGGTGCTATCCCTATACATCTTTCCTGGTGTCTCCCTTTGTTAAAGCTCTCTCTCCCTCCTCAAACTCCCTTAAGTTGACCATTCTGTTTATGTGTTACACTACCTGGTGGAAGATAAGTTTCTTGAAGGTAGACTTTTTTTTTTTAAAGTTTTTGTACTCCCAGTACCTAGCGTAGAGAAAGTAAACTATTTAACAAATGGTTTAAATGAAGTGAATCAATACTTTGAAAGACTTGAGAACTCTGATTAAAGTGATAACCAGCTATGATTCCAGAGAACCAATGAAGAAAGATGCTTCCCATCTCCTGACAGAGAGATCATAAATAGACGCAGGGTGTAGAAGGAGAAAGATATTTTTGGACATGATCAGTGTGGGAATTTGTTTTTCTTGAGAGGCAGACTTGTTACAAGGGTTTGGTTTTGTTTTATTATTTTTTTCCCTCAAAGTTAGGGTGAAGTGAAAGCAAGAGACAACAAATTTAATTTAATTTTTAAAAAGAAATGAAGTGCATTACTATAAGAAGGTTGAGCACTCCTAAGCCAGACTTTGTAAGTACATAGCTAGAGGTTAAAAAAAAAGTTAAATAGTTGTAATCAAGATTATAAAAGTTTATTGGCCCTAAAGAAAATCAGAATTAGGATATGAATGGAGTTAAAATGCAAACATTCTCTGAAACAAGACCCAATTTTCTTTCAGTGAATTCCTCTTCAAACTAAAACCATCCCTTGGGGACAATAATGTAAAAATCTTTACTCTAACTTAAATTTTAATTCTATAATATCAGGATGTTTTCCAGCTCCTCAATATGTTCCTACTAAGTCCATGATTTTCTTTTCTTGTCTCTTTTTTTTCCCCCGAGCAGGAAGCCAGAAAAATACTTGTATCGCCAAGTTTAAAAACATCCAAAGAACAGGGGTCAATTTCAAGGGTAATTATCACCTCCAATTTGAGCCCTGTGCTTAGCCATGATTGATGTCTGTAAAAGAGAACTGAAGCTTAGGGGGGAAGGAAGGAGAAGGGAAGAAACAGAATAACATGTTGTCTGGGCAGCTACTAAACAAGTGCGCATCAGAATGCTTAAGAAGGAATCCAAAGAGTTATTGATCCCTAAACAGCAATGAAGGGATCCCCAACAGACTTTCAATGTAGGGTAAACCCATATAAACTGAATGAAGATCCTTCCAAACTTTCAGGAAACTTTAGGAGTTATTTTGGAACTCTGCATTTTAGAGACTCATTATTATTATTAATAAATATGCCTTTATATGGTGCTTTAAGGTTTGCAAAACTCTTTATGTACATTATTTAATTTGATCTTTCCAGCCACCCTGTGAGGTCAACATTACAGTTATTATAACCCCTATTTTATGGGTAGGGAATTCACTTATAGAGAAGTGAATTGATTTGGTCATAGAGTCCACACAACAACTAAATATCTGAGGTGAAATTCAAACCCAGGTCTTCCTATCTTCAGGTTCACATTCCATCCACTACACCAAGCTCTCTCTCTCTCTCTCTCTCCAGATTCCATGAAGAAGCATAGTAAAAACAAAACACATGATTAAAAAAAAAATCAGAGTAGAGGTGGAAGATTTTCAACAGTCAGTCCACAAGCATTTATTAAGCACTTAATATTTACTAGCACTATGCTAAGCATTATGGGATATAAAGAAAGGCAAGAAACAATCCACAGTGCCTGCTCTTATAGAAGGAGCATATACAAACTTGGAAATATGTAAGGACTCCTTTTGTTACTTAGATTTTAACCATCCAAAGAATAAAGAATGAGAATTAAGTTATATGGCCATTTCTAATAAAAATCTTCATGGAAAATACCTTTGGATATGTCAATGGATCTATAAACTGCTTTATGAAGAAGTTACCTCTTTTGGTTCTCAGCCCACAAGGCAGATAAAGACAACTGACTGTACTGTGGAAAGACCAGGGTCAGCAAAGAACTTAATACGTAACTATGGGCAGATCACTGACCCACTCCAGGTCTCTAGTTTCCATAGCTTTCAAATGGGGTGCCTTCTAGTCCTGGGATTCTACAGCTTCTATAACCTCAGGTTAAGAAAAATTCTGGTCCTTGTTCTCATTTAACTGACTGCCGATTTTGTGGCAACACTATGATATGAAACAAACAAGGATGACATACCCTGGTTTTTACTCTATTTGACTTTTAAAGCCCTTTGTAACCTGGACCCTTCCTACCTTTCTAGTCTTCTTACACTTTACTCCCCTCAATATGCCACTGGCCCCTCAGGTTCCTTGCACTAGACAATCTATCTCCTGATTCTAAGTGTTTTCACTGGCTATACCCCACACCTGGAATGCTTTCTTTTCTCATCTCTGCCTCCCAGCATCTCTGGCTCCCTCCAAGTCTCAGCTAAAGTACTACCTTCTACAAGAAAGCTTTACCAGTTCTTAATTTTAGTGTCTTCACTTTAAGACTACCACCAATTTGTTCTCTATGTTGCTTGTGCTTACATATTTGCATGTTGTCAACTTTATTTACTGTGATCTCCTTGAGAGCAGGGATTTTATTTCTCTATTTATTCTTTTTTTTTTTTTTGCCTTTCTTTGTATCCCCAGCTCTCTTCATAGTACCGGGCACACAGTAGCCATTTAATAAATACTAGCTGACTGACTGACTTTTCCCCTTTGGCAAACAACATAATGTGCCAAAATAACACAAAAATTGCCCACAGACTGAATCAAGAAATTCAATACAAGGTGGATTTAAATGACTTCTACTTCTCTGCATAGCCTCCTTCTATATTCTAATGCCTTTAATTGGGAAGTAATTTAGGAAAAGAAGTAGTAACTCATCAAGTTTTATAAGCAGTGTATTTTGTTCACAATTATAAAAGGAACTCTTGGCATGACTGTCCTTTTTCATCTCAAAAGAAGCTGCCTTCTCTTATCACAGACCTAACAATTTAAAAACCACAGGGAACAGCAGGTATTTTAGTCCCATCATGTTTTTTTTTCCAAATACTGCAGTTATCATCTTTGTGAAAACAAGTCCAGAAATACTGGACTACACACACACACTCTCTACTTCCTTGAACAGATCTGTAAAATGTCAAAAACCCTAGGAGCCTGATAACTTGGCAACAACCTTTGCTGAAATACTATTTCCATACTGTTAGCATTGCTGGGACACCAAATTACACCAATTTGAAATACCCACCCACAGGAGAGTATTTTGGAGAAGGGCAGAAGCAGCTCTGTTTTAACTTTACTGAGTTATTTTAATATTGTTACCAATGACTTCAACAGAGGTATAGATGGCATGCTTACCAGTTTTGCAGATGACACAAAGCTGAGAAGGAAAACTATCACTATAGATGTCAGATTTAGGACTCAAAAAACAACATTGGGCTAAATCTACTATTAATTCAATAAAGATAAATATAAAGTCTTACACCTGAATCCAGAAAAATTTGCAGCATATGTAAAAGACAGGAGTCATGGCTAGACAGTAGATCATGTTTAAAAAAACAAAGATCTGTGGATTTGGGGTGGCTAAAAGCCCAATAATGTGATATGGTAGCCAAGGAAGCTAATGTAATCTGGAGTTACATTAAAAAAGGCCTGGTGTCCAGTACTGGGGAAGGTGGTAAGTCCCTGGTATGACCATATCTTGAGAATTGCGTTAAATTCTGGGCACTACATTTTAGAATAGACATTGACAAATAGTGGTGTCCTGAAATGGATAATAAAGATCATCTGAGGATCAGGTGAAGAAATTGGGGGGGTGGGTAAGGGGAATAGAGGCAGAACTTCCAATAGAAGAGAAGACTTAGCAGCTGTTAGCTATCTTAAAATATTCAAATTACTGACAAGTAGAAGAGATTAGACATTCTGATTGGCCCCAGTGGGAAGTACTAGGCCCATAATGCCTGGTACATTGTATGCACTTAATAAATGTTTGTTGACTGACAGAACGATGCAAAGAAGTAAATTTAGACTTGACATAAGAAAAACTTTCTAACAATAAGAGCTCTCCAAAATTGGAATGGGATGCTTCAAGAAGTAGTGAGTTACTTATTGCTAAAGGTCTTGAGGCAAAAAGTGGATGACAGCTTGTCAAGTATTTTGTAGCAAGGGTTCTTTTTTGGGCAGGGGTTGAACCTTTCAATACTGATTTTCTGATTCCTTTAAGATTTCATTTTAATATATACTAAGCTCACTCTGCAAATTTCAGGATTTCTTTAAACTACAAGTTCAGAAGGTGTCAACCTGTGTGTGTAGAATGAGTTAACTCACCAAGGAGTTCTTTATGCCAGTGTAATGACAGGTCCAGTCCCTATCCTCACCTTTTCAAGCTTGAGAATATCCCCATCATATATCATGAATGAAAGACGCTCTCACAATCAATTCAATCAGCAAGAATTTATTAAGTGAAGACTACATATCAGGCACTATACTAAGATCCAAGGAATCCAAAAGCAACAAAGTCCCAACTGTCAATGAGATAATTAAAGGGACTGATATTCAATTGAGATGACACAGGCTCCTTTTAAATGCACTGTAATTTACATATTATTTGTGAAGTTTGCATCAAAGGTATTTTTTTAAGTGTATCACCTATTTCTAAAGAAACAATTCCTAGGAAATATATATGTGGAATAGCAGCCCTCAATTGCAATATCACATGTGATGTACTAAGTCCCCTGTCTCCCCCATGACCATAAAGATTAGCTAGTCTTCTGCATAAAACACAAAGGAGTCATCCCCCAAGTCTTGATTGGCCCAGGGGACAAAGGCAAGTCACCTAGCTGTTGATTCATCTGCCTGATGGTCTCAGTCCATATTGACTTGGCTCCCATTCACCTAAGGCAGAAAATATTATCCCTTCAGGAGTTTGGGCCCTTCAGACTTGGTAGATGAGTCATAGTAACCTGCCCCATGTGACCAGTCAAGTTTCCAAATGGAGGTAAGGGGGCCACATCTAATTAAAATGAGTGCTGTGTCCTTCTTCAGTATCCTTTCTACGCAATGACTAAGTAAACCTCTTTTGGTTCACTGTTGAATGACCTGTGAATGTTTCATTTCACTCCAGTACTAGACGTAAATTACCAGGAGACCTTCCTGAGTCAGTCTCAGCCCACTACATCTAATAACTTCTCTCAATTTTGTGATGACATCATTATTATCATCATCTATAAATATTTTCCGAGCACAAGCTAAAGTATAGGACGTTATGCTAGGTATTAGGATAAAAGGTTAGATGTAAAGTCCCTGCCTTGAAGGGGTTTATAATGTAGATATGGGTGTGTGTTTTTTTTAAAGGGGCTGGATGGTATATACTTATATATGCACATAAAAGCATGTATGTATATGTATGGAAAACAACAATACAAAGTACCATGTGCTTAGTGACTGATAGATAAAGACAAGTCATACAAGAGTTCAAAAGGCAATTCATCACACAAAAAAACAGTGTTTTCTGGACTCACTCTACTATCCACACCCCCACCCCAAATCAATGAGCCTGACCTGATTATTATAGATCAGTAAGTATTGATGCTCTTAAGTAAAAGGAAGATTAAACACTTCACTCTAATTAGCTGATAAAGTTTAAAGGAAAGTTCACAATTCAAATGAATTTGCATGGCACATTCATTAAGTGACTGCTATGCACAAGGCTCCTTGTTCAGTGTTTTCAGTTATGTCAATGCTTCACGGCCCCATTTGGGGTTTTCTTCGAAAAGATATAGGCATGGTTTGCCATTTCCTTCTCCAGCTCATTTTACAGATGAGAAACTGAGGCAAACAGAATTAAGTGACTTGCCCAAGGTGACACAGTTAGTAGGTGTCTGAGGCCAGAACTGAATGCAGAAAGATGAATCTTCCTGACTTCAGGCCAGGTGCTCCATCCATGGAGCCACCTAGCTGCCCAAGTACAAGGCACTGGGTTTTAAATGCAAGTTTTAGATGTAAACTCCTATAGCCATGGAGTTTTTGACCATTTTTAACCTTCTTTTGGGCCACTGATACCTTTGGCACAATCTGAAGAAGCCAATGGATCTCTTTCCAGAATGCCTTTTTTTTTTTTTTAAATGCATGAAGCAAAATGGATTACAACGGAAACCAATTATATTGAGCTATTCAAACATCTTAAAAATAAATTTAGGGACTCCAAGTTAAGAACTCCTGTCCCAGACCAGGGTCATTTATTATGGTAACTTCAAACTACAGTTATCCCTTCCCTTTCACATTGTGGGGATTAAGGGAATGGTGCCCTCATGATCTTGAAAATCTGTATAAAATGTTTTGGCCTTCCCTTCCTGCAAGAGAAGAAGTGAATTATCATGGTATTAAGAGGGAAAGTATGTTGATATTACATAATACTATACATATATTTTATGCATTTCTGAATTTCTAAGCTTTTTCTGTATCTGTTAGTCTTCACATGTCATCTGTGGCTTCTGCAAACTCCCCAAAACACCTATTTAATTTCTTATGCTGACCTGCGATATATCAAAAGCACTATGTGAAAAGTCGCGATATGGAAGGGATAATGGTAAACCCTAAATTCTGTCAACAATGCTCCTGAGTTCATAAGCAAAACAAAAAAGATTAAGAGAACCAGGGTTGTGACTTCTAGACAGAACAGTTGATTTATCATATAGAACTTTGCTAACAGCTAAACAAAGTGCACATCTATTTCTGCTCATTTATCTTGCAAATCTGTGCTATTAGATAGTACTTTTTACAAGAGTAAGAGTATCCCCCTCCCCACAACCCAGTCCTTACTATTGATTCCCAAGGCTGACCGCCAAAACCTCTCCTGCTGTTTGTCTACTACAACTACTTTATGTATGCAACTCACTAAATCCAGGCAGCTGATTAAGCACATACACCACTGCCTCTCTTAAATGCAATTCATGCACAAGTCAAGACATCACCCATAATATGTCACTGGTTGTCTTAGAAAACAAAGCATGAACAACAGTATTAATTGTTATAAATCTTTGCAAAACTAGGAAATGGAGAAAGTGTGGTGAAAAGCACTAGGTAGTACTGGATTCTAGTCTCATGTCTGCCACTAGTGGTTAAACTTGGTTGAGTTAACTTACTTCTCTCATTTTTCTCATCAAAAATCTGGGAGTCAGATTAGATGACTCCTAAGTTTTCTTACTGCCCTAAAACTCAGTGGTTTTAAGATTCACTACAGTGCAATTTTCATTATGACACATTATGACAATCAAAACATCTTCTTAATGGTCCTGTTGTTTCAAAAAAATATTTATTATAACAGTCAGAAAAGCTCTGGCCCCAACACTTACCAGCTGCATGAAAGTCATTTGACCTCAAAGTGCACCGGGTGACTCTTTAAGACTATGAAATTGTCCACTTGCATTAGTGGAAGGAGTTCCCTACACTCATGACTAACTCTCCCCTCTCCCCTCCCCCAATGGTTATGATAGTAATTCCACCAAGACAAAATAATTTGGATAGTTCTATTGGGAATGTGACCATCACACTCTTTCCTTAACAGATAAAGGGATAAAGGGGAAAAGTTAAGCAATTAAGCAAAATAAAACTGCACAATGACATTGGCAAAAATGAGTAAAGAATCTCTATTTAACTCCAAAATCCAGACTCTTTTTTGCTAGGAGCCAAATCACATTCCTACTAACGGTTTCTGAACTGGTTCTGACTGAGGCTTCTGACTAAATTACAAGAAGGGTGTTGTTGTTGTTGTTGTTGTTGTTGTTGTTGTTACAAACTGTTTCAAGGAGAAAAAAGGATTATAGGATCATAGACTTGGAGCTAGAAGAGACCTCAGAGGTCATCTAGTACAACTCCCCCATTTTACAGATGAGGACACCAAGAACCAAAGAGGGAAAGGCTTATTCACACAGGTAGGAAAGAGCAAGGGCAAGATTTGAACACAGGTCCCCTGTCTTGAAGTCCAGCACTCTTCCCAAAACTACAAATCTAAATCAAACTGTGTAATGTAACAAATAAAGAAACAGTTTTGTTTTTGGCAGAAATAGAAATTTGACCTAACTTAAGTACTATTAGTTCTTTCTTCTATTTATTGGTTTTCAAATATATTTATGATTGATTACTTTCCAAAAGTACAATGAACAAAATAAATGTCTCATTATTTTGCTATATCTTCTCTCTACCATAAAATCACATATCTACTTTTCTTCACAAAAAAGTTTCTAACACGCAATTTTCTTAAATAGGCTGCTCTAAGAGAATATCATCATTTTTTCTTATTTTTAAATTTAATTTTATAAGTTAACTTATGCTGCTTTTGTGTTACAAAGAAACTCTGAACCCAATATATAAATTTCAGTGTTCTATTTTTAAAGTCTAATTCTTTGTGGTAAAAATTAAACTTATAGAAGCCAAGTATAGGTCAGTATTTTCTATATTATATACTAATCTCACTGTTTTTTCCCTCATGGTACCTCCATTATGACCACCACTATATTTAATTCACTCAGCTTTGGAACTCTCACCCTTGGGTCAAGTTGTCCTGATCTTTGAATGCATGAATACATATTCACAAAGCATATTATATCTAACTGGCCCCAGTCCAGACCTTTCAGACTAGTGGCTCTCAAAATGTGGTCCAGGGACTCTTGAGAATCCCTGAGACCCTTGCCAGGGGTCCACAAGGTCAAAACTATTTTCACAAAACTAAGATGTTGTAAGTTCTAATACGTTAAATAATAATATAATATAACCTACATAAACAAATGTTCTTGAGGAGGGACTCGATTATTTTTTAAGAGTATAAAGGGTCCTGAGACCAAAAAATTTGAGAACCTCTGCTCCAGACCATGCTTCATAAGCCATCTAGAAGTAACCAATCAATACTAGCGCTGTTTCTGGAAGGGATAAATCAATCGATTGCCCTATGGCTCTCTACTTACCATCTCTGTGACCTACAAATTGACCCTCCCTAACTGCCAGTTATCTATCAATCTATCTATCAATGTTATTTCCCTTTAAGAAAATGTAAGCATTTTGAGAGAAAGGAGGTCCAGTTTTTATATTTCTATCTCCCAGCTTTTAGTAAAATAGTAAAGGCTTAATAAATGCTTTTCATTCATTTATTTGTTCAATAAGGAGACTGCTCTTTTCTCTCCCATTATCCTCTCTGGCTGCAATATCATAGTTTCATCTTTCTGGCTCTTGATGACTGCTCTTATAGAGGGAAAAAGGAAGGATGGGAGAAAAGATTCAGAGTCCTTAGGCACACATAATATGTAGAAATAAACATAAGAACACATAACATAAAAAATAAAGAAGTAATCATTCTGAAACTAATACAAAAAGAACAGATTTCTCTAAGTGTATCTATGTAGAGAATATGAAAAATAAAATCATTCAGCTAAAAATACAGTACGCAAGAGTACTACTAAATTACATTGACATACAGCCCTTTTCAGAAGCTTTTCCATATAGATTACCTCATTTAATCCTCATAACAACCCTCTAAGGTAGTGAGTACAAGTATGTCACTGATCTCATTCTGCAGATGACAGAATTCATTTTCAGAGAGGTGAAAACAACTTGTCTAAGATCCAGCATGGCCACCTCAACCCAAGGGGGAGATTCAGAACTTCCCAATTTCATCTCCCCAGTCCTACTCTATGCCTAGGTTTCTTAGGCTCCACAAATGGTGAAACTTTTCTTTAAAAACAAAACAAAACAAGAAATCACAACCACAGTTGACTTCTTCAAAAAGGGAGTTTTATTTCTAGAAGATCCATTAATCAAGATTTCCCTCCACTACAGAAGCCTAATGGGGAAAGCTAACAAGACTGGGAAAATTTCCCAAGGGAATTCTGGAAACCATCACTGAAGATATTTAAAGTTGTACTAAATAGAGCAGTTGGAAAATACTATAAAGTAAAAAATCCTGCAGTGGTGGGGAGAACAAGATGATTTAAGAGACCATAATCATCTCTAGCATTTTTTTGAAAGAAGCAACAGTGATTTACCTCTGTCACGATCTCATGAGTCCAACATGAGCTACGTGTGGAGCAGCAGCAAGAAGAAGAGAGAAGAAGGAATAGAAGGGAGGCTTACCTCGGACGTTACAACTTTATTTCTACACAATGAGCTAATTCAGAGAAGCTGCTAAAAGGCAAGGGGGGGGGAGGGTCGTGGGTAGAAACTCCTAGGAAAAAGTTGTGCTCACAAGATTGATGGGCTGAAAGAAAAACAAGGAGCACCAAGAGTCTGGTAACTCAAAATTATCAGAGTTACTAGAAAATATCGCTGAGATCATCCTGCAAGTATGCCAGGCCCGCCTCCCCCTCACTCCCCTTACCACTTTTAAAACTTGTTTTGGCTGTCTTTTGGGTTAATATAATCAGCTGCTATCAGAAACCTAATATTAATGATTTACTGAAAGAGTGAAGGAAGAACAAGCTGTATGTTATTAATGGAGATTGTCAGCTAATGCCAGAGGAAGCATTTCAAGATCTCAAAGAGAGAGGAAAAAAAATTCCCTTCCCCTTAAACTACTGCAGACTAACTCAAGGGAAATGAAAAAAGTAGGCATGAGACAAAAGGCCCCTGCTCCAGCATCTACTCCCTCTTCATCACTATTGGAGCTAACAGTATGGGGTGCCATAACTAGCTTAATTTAAGGGCCTGTGTTTAGAGGATCTTTCACCCCAGAACCCACAACATGTGAAGACTGTACCTATTCTACTGTATACTGTGTCATCAAACCATCTAAGAAAAGAATGTTTCAGTTTCCATGACAAAGCAAAGCAGGAATGCTGCTGTCATTTAAGGACCTATCCCTTCCTCACCATTTATAATCAATGAACCTGGATGAATGAGTCAAGAATGACTCCTAGGCTGAAAACCAGCATGATACCCTCAAAAGAAGGAGAGAAGTTTGGAAGACAGCTGGATTAGGCATGGAAAGAAAACAGGTTCTATCTGGAACATGATGAGTTTGAGACTATGGGAAATCCAATTCAAAGTGCTCAATAGTTAGTGATTATAGGATCACAGAATCCTAGTTCTAGAACTGAAAGGAACCCCAGAAGCCATCTAATATAACCCCTCTCATTTTACATATAAAGGAACTGGAGTCTATGGAGTTAAAGTGACTTTTCCAAGGTCACACAGGTAGTAAGTTTCACAAACAGACTATAAAATCCAGGTCTTCTAAATCCAGAGCACATTTCTTGATGCAGGACTAGAGCTTGAGCAATTAAGGCAGGAGATAGATAGATAGATAGATAGATAGATAGATAGATAGATAGATAGA